>NC_134484.1:445343853-445551353 GCF_040206685.1 Ascaphus truei
CCGGAGACTTGTTTCCTTTTTCCCCAGAGATTTTCCCCCGTAGACACCACGTCCCAAAGACACGTAAACAGAGACGTGCGGAAAAAGAGGACTGGTTAAGAAAGGCTGGGACTCTTGGTAACATTAGTCAGTCCAAAGGACTGCAGGTCATGGCCGGGGATGACCAGGGTGGGGAACAGATAGATACAGGAATTTTGCCAGACCTGGATCTTCCTGACTTCCGTCAGAGGCAGAGGAAGGACCCAGCTCTGGCTAGACAATATGAGAAGGTGGTACAGGTCAACAACAAGATAATGGATGAACAAGGTGTAAAAGTGTTTCCACATTTTGAACTGTTGAATGACATCCTATATCGTGTGAATAAGGTTACACAAACAGGGGAGGTCATTCGACAGATGCTAGTCCCTAAAGGGTTGATTAAAACAGTGTTCACCCTAGCCCATACTCTCCCATGGGGTGGTCATTTGGGCAGAGATAAGACCACGGACCGCATCTCGTCCCGGTTTTACTGGCCAGGCATACATGGTGACATCATGCTAGCAGCCATGCTTTTAAGCAGATATGCTTTTAAGTATATATGTTTCAAGTATTTATGAAGTTTAAAAAGGAAGGAAGACTATTGAATCACTCACTCATCTCTTCTCTTTCCTCAGGTAAAAACATATTCCAATTGTCTGTCTATCCTGATATCCTCCCATGCTGTGTATTTAGTTCTATTTAGGTAAAAACATATTCCAATTGTCTGTCTATCCTGATAACCTCCCATGCTGTGTATTTAGTTCTATTTAGGTAAAAACATATTCTAATTATCTGTCTGTAAATCATCCCCCTACTGTCTTAATTTAATTCAGCTTTCACACTTGTGCAAGGCAAAGCAACACCCACCTTAGAAAAACCATTTGCTTTAACTACCCTCACATGTGCTAATTAAGTTTGTTGTGCCAACCAGGTGACTTTCTAAAAGTATATAAGTAAACTCCTAACAGCCATTGCTGCTAGCAGCCATGCTTTTAAGCAGATATGCTTTTAAGTATATATGTTTCAAGTATTTATGAAGTTTAAAAAGGAAGTTCAAAAAGAAGTGGAAAAGTGGACATCACCTACTGCTTCTGATTCCTGCTTTTGATCTACGTTGGAAAGGAGGATATCACCCATCCCAGACTGCACATCTCAACACTTAACTATTGCTGTGATGCCGCCTTTATTTTTTATATTTGCTGCAACCGCACTTATTTTCAAATTATGCACTTCCTTCCACCAGTCTCCTTATGTCTCTAACTCTATTCATATATCTCCATCTCTCCTTTCTTCCCCACTTCTCAGTTCACATGAACTCCTTTCTTACCTGCGTCCTCTGTCACCACACAGCTATACCTCCTGCACTAAAACACACCCCTACAAATCATCCTCACACATCCTCTTTCTATCCATGCTTCTCCTCCTTGCTTCTGGGGATATCTCTCCCAATCCTGGTCCCTGCCTTATTTCTACTTGCTCTCGTCCTCGCCTCCCACATACAACTTCTACTCCTTCTGGTGTTAACCCCTCCAACCTCATACCCATCCCCTGCCACCCTCCCTCCTCTCTCCCTTTCTCCTGTGCCCTTTGGAATGCTCGCTCCCTCTCTAACAAGTTCCTCTCTGTGCATGACTTCTTTCTCTCTCACTCCCTGCTTCTCTTTGCTATAAC
The DNA here is from genome assembly GCF_040206685.1 of Ascaphus truei. Taxonomy (NCBI): domain Eukaryota; kingdom Metazoa; phylum Chordata; class Amphibia; order Anura; family Ascaphidae; genus Ascaphus; species Ascaphus truei. Next base: position 445,345,543 of record NC_134484.1, read on the forward strand.
TGAGACCTGGCTCACTCAGTCTGACTCTGCTCTGGAAGCTGCCCTCTCTTATGGTGGCCTTTCCTTCTCCCACACTCCGCGCCTTGATGGCAGGGGTGGAGGTGTGGGGCTCCTGCTCTCCTCTCTCTGCCGTTACCGAACTATTCCTATTCCCCCCTCTCTTGCCTTTCCCTCCTTTGAGGTTCACACTGTCCAGATCTTCTCTCCTCTCCCTGTTCATGTGGCGGTCATGTATCGCCCACCTACCTCTACTCATCCCCCTTCTGCCTTTCTCTCTCACTTTGAATCCTGGCTCTCTTTCTTCCTCTCCTCAGACTCCCCTGTTCTTCTCCTTGGGGACTTCAATTGCCACATTGATGACCCCTCTCTCCCTTGGGCTTCCCGCTTTCTTTCTCTAACCTCTTCTTTTGGCCTTCAACAGTGGACTGCAGCCAGCACCCACAAGGATGGCCACTACTTAGACCTGGTTTTCACTAAAAATTTCTCTCTCTCTGATTTCTCCATTTCCCCTTTTCCTCTCTCTGACCATCACCTCATCTCATTCTCTCTATCTCGCTTCTCAACTTCTCCACCTCCATCTACACCCCGGTTCTGCAGAAACCTGCGCTCTATTCACTTACCTGACTTTGAGTCCACGTTACACTCCTCCCTCTCCTCTCTCAGATCTGCTACAGACCCTGACAAACTGGTCAGGAACTACAACTCTGCCTTGTCCTCCTCTCTTGATCTACATGCCCCGCTTTCTCTCTGCCGCACTTGCCCTTTTAACCCTAGACCCTGGTTAAATTCCCACACGCGCATGCTGTGTTCCTCCACTCGTTCCTCTGAACGCCTCTGGAGGAAATCTCATACTCTCGCAGACTTCCTTCACTACAAATTTATGCTATCCTGTTTCAACTCTGCCCTCTCGCAAGCTAAACAAGCCTACTTTTCTTCACTAATCAACATGCACAAGTCTAACCCACGCCGACTGTTCTCTGTCTTTGATACTCTACTCAAACCACCCTCCGCTGCCTCTCCTTCCTCCATCTCCGCTCAGGACTTTGCTGACTATTTTAAGGAAAAGGTGGAATCCATACGTCAGAACATCCCCTCTGTTTCTTCCTCCCATCCTACAGCTCTTCCTAACTCTCCTCCTGCCTTCCTTGACTCTTTTTCCACTGTCTCAGAGGAGGATGTGTCGCTGTTGATCGCCTCTTCTCCCTCTACCACTTGCCCTCTTGACCCCATTCCCTCCCATCTCCTAAAACCTCTTGCTCCTACTATAATCCCTACGCTCACGCACATTTTTAACTCCTCCCTCTGCTCTGGAACCTTTCCATCCTCCTTCAAACATGCAACAGTCATACCATTACTCAAAAACAGCAAGCTTGACCCTACCTGTCTTTCTAACTATCGGCCTGTCTCCCTCCTGCCTTTTGCCTCTAAACTCCTTGAACGTCTTGTATTCGCTCGCTTGCTCCATTTTCTCAACACCTATTCTCTCCTAGACCCTCTACAATCTGGCTTCCGTACTGCTCACTCCACGGAAACAACCCTCACTAAAATAACTGACGACCTCCATGCTGCCAAAGACAGAGGTCATTACACTCTGCTCATATTACTCGACCTCTCTGCAGCATTTGACACCGTGGACCACCCTCTTCTCCTTCACATTCTCCATACTCTTGGCATTCGGAACAAAGCTCTATCCTGGATCTCATCCTACCTCTCCCATCGTACTTTCAGTGTCTCTTCTGCTAATACCTCCTCCTCCTCTATTGATCTCTCTGTGGGGGTACCCCAGGGCTCTGTCCTGGGACCTCTTCTCTTTTCTCTGTATACACTCTCTCTAGGTGACCTAATAACATCTTTTGGGTTTAATTATCACCTCTATGCTGACGACACACAAATATATTTCTCAACACCAGACCTTACACCTACTGTACAAACCAAAGTTTCTGAATGTCTCTCTGCTATATCATCCTGGATGGCCCTCCGCCGCCTTAAACTCAACATGGCTAAAACAGAGCTCCTCATACTTCCTCCCAAACCTGGCCCTACTACCTCCTTCCACATTACTGTTGGAACTACGATCATTCACCCAGTAGCCCAAGCACGCTGCCTTGGGGTCACACTCGACTCCTCTCTCACATTTGCCCCTCACATTCAAAACATTTCTAAAACCTGTCGCTTTTTCCTCCGCAATATAACAAAGATACGCCCTTTCCTCTGTTGCTCGACTGCTAAAACTCTGACTCAGGCCCTCATTCTCTCCCGTCTTGATTACTGTAACCTCCTGCTGTCCGGCCTTCCTGCCTCTCACCTGTCTCCCCTACAATCTATCCTTAACGCTGCTGCCAGAATCACTCTACTTTTTCCTAGATCTGTCTCAGCATCTCCCCTCATGAAATCCCTCTCCTGGCTTCCGATCAAATCCCGCATCTCACACTCCATTCTTCTCCTCACTTTTAAAGCTTTACACTCTTCTGCCCCTCCTTACATCTCAGCCCTAATTTCTCGTTATGCACCATCCAGACTCTTGCGTTCTTCTCAAGGATGTCTTCTTTCTACCCCCTTTGTATCTAAAGCCCTCTCCCGCCTTAAACCTTTTTCATTGACTGCCCCTCACCTCTGGAATGCCCTTCCCCTCAGTACATGACTAGCACCCTCTCTATCCACCTTTAAGACCCACCTTAAGACACACTTGCTTAAAGAAGCATATGAATAGGACTGTGGCTATTCTGAACACATGGCACATAAAGCTTGGCCCCCTGCAGATGCACTTACCAGAACTCCCTTCTACTGTCTCTGTACGTTCTCCCTACCTACCAATTAGACTGTAAGCTCCTCGGAGCAGGGACTCCTCTTCCTTAATGTCTAAAGCACTTATTCCCATGATCTGTTATTTATATTATCTGTTATTTATTGGATTACCACATGTATTACTGCTGTGAAGCGCTATGTACATTAATGGCGCTATATAAATAAAGACATACAATACAATACAATCATGAAACTATGTGAGACATGTCCTGAATGCCAGTTAACTAGCCAAAAAGGACAGAAGACGGCTCCCTTGGTCCCTCTGCCCTTGGTTGCCTCAGACTGATGGATTGGTAGAGAGGTTTAACCGTACTTTAAAAACCATGCTAAGGAAGTTTGTGGACACTGAAAAGCGAGCTTGGGATGAACTTCTCCCTTTCCTGTTGTTTGCGGTACGAGAAGTTCCCCAATCATCCACAGGCTTCTCCCCGTTTGAGCTCCTATATGGACGCCAACCTCAAGGTATTCTCGACCTACTGAAGGAATCCTGGGAGGAGGAGCCCTCTCCCTCCAAGAATACCCTTCAGTATGTCACAGACCTTAGAAACTGCCTAGACATGATAGGTCGGTTTGCTAAGGAAAACCTCAAATCTGCTCAAGAACGTCAAGAGAGGCAATACAACCAAAATGCTCGCTTGAGGGTCTTCCAACCTGGGGACCAGGTGATGCTACTACTACCGACATCAGAGAGTAAACTCCTTGCGAAGTGGCAGGGTCCTTTCCAAGTTCTCCGCCGCACCGGGGAGGTGAACTATGAGATCTCTCAACCAGGGTCCAGGAAGGGTAAACAAATCTACGTGAACCTCCTGAAACCCTGGAAAATGATGAGATCGCTGTTCATCCACCCTCGGGAACAAGAGACGGATTTGGGTCCACAGCTTCCAAGGGGTAGTACGTACAATGACCATCAGGTTCCCATGGGAGGGCAGTTAACAACGGAACAAAGGTCAGACCTACTAGAATTATGTGACCAGTTCCCAGATGTTTTTTCTGAGCTGCCAGGGCAGACTGATTTAGTGTCCCATAGGATTGAGACAGAACCTGGCGTAAAAGTACGGTACCGTCCCTATAGATTGCCAGAGGGCCGAAAAGACCTGGTAGAGAGGGAGATAATAGACATGTTGGAATTGGGCGTGATCGAGGAGTCCCACAGCGAATGGTGTAGCCCTATAGTGTTGGTCCCTAAACCAGATGGGAAGGTGAGGTTTTGCGTGGATCTGCGAAAGGTAAATGCTGTATCCAGATTTGATGCATACCCAATGCCTAGGGTGGATGAATTGCTTGACTCGCATGGTAAAGCAGAGTATATCTCCACCCTAGATCTCACGAAAGGATATTGGCAGATACCTCTAGCGGAAGAATCCAAATGCAAAACTGCCTTCGCCACCCCTCTTGGTTTATACCAATTCGTCACTATGCCATTTGGGTTACATGGGGCTCCAGCCACGTTCCAAAGGTTAATGGACAAGGTACTACGACCCCATAGGGCATATGCCATGCCGCGGCCTACTTGGATGACATTGTCATCTATAGCAGACACTGGCAGTCTCATATAAAAAGGTTAAGGGCAGTCCTAACGTACTTAAGAGAAGCAGGGCTCACTGCAAATCCCAAAAAATGTGCCCTGGGTAAATCCACTACAAAGTACTTGGGCTATGCCGTTGGTGGAGGGATAGTAAGGCCACTAGCTAGCAAGGTGGCCGCCATAAAGGAAGTCCCCACCACACAGACAAAGACACAGGTCCGCGCCCTTTTGGGGTTAGCAGGGTATTACGGGCGGTTTATCCCCATTTTTTCAGAAATTTCTGCACCCCTAACAGATCTGACAAAAAAGAGTGCCCCGACCCAAGTTAAATGGTCTTGGGAGTGCCAAGACGCCTTTGACACGCTTAAAAAGTGCCTCTCAGAGGGCCCCGCTCTTCGGAGCCCAGATTTTAAAGAGCCCTTCATCATCCAGATGGATGCCTCAGAGGTAGGACTGGGAGCAGTGCTGTCCCAGCAGTTTGATGGTGTTGAACACCCCATACTGTTCATCAGCCGGAAGCTGTTCCCAAGGGAAGTGAGGTATTCCGTCATTGAGAAGGAGTGCCTCGCTGTAAAATGGGCAATTGAGGCCTTGAGACATTATGTCGCCGGAGTACACTTCACCCTGGTCACTGACAATGCGCCCATGAAGTGGTTAAACACCATGAAGGACACAAACTCAAGGTTGATCAGGTGGTATATGGCCCTCCAACCCTTCTCTTTTGATATTCAGCATAGACCTGGAAAGGACCATGGAAATGCTGATTTTTTGTCAAGAGAAGGAGTGGAGGGTCGGGCTTCAGCCCTGTGGGACACTAGCCACACACAAACAGGGGAGGTATGTGACAGAGTGAAGTCAACTCCTATCAGTTATGCCTGGGAGACATATGTCTGAGTGCTTCATCCAGCACTCATAAGGGTTAACTCAGGTGGAAGTTAGGTAATCAGGATGTAAGCTGACACCTGATAGCCAGCAAAGTAGGAAAGGATCTTGTTACTGGCAGTAGCTGTCTCTCTCAGCCCAGAGCACACGGATAGATGTGCTGCTAGGCAGACGGATACAGCACACTACTTACTGCAACCAAAGTAAGAATTGTTCCTTTGTTTTTCTGACTGCTTAAAAGACACTTACGGTTTGGTTATGGCTTAGCCAGCCAGCCTGCTAGATAGGCCTGCTGTGTTAGTCAGTTTCTCCCATTGTGGAGCAGGATTTGCTTTGTTTAAAGGGACAGTGTACCTGCATGTTATGTTTCTGTGGAGAAATAAAGCCACTGAACGTTTTCATTTACCCTGAAACTACACGTGTGGACTGTTCCCTGACCTCGGCTACAGGCCGTCCTGCCACAGGACCCAAAGTCCGGAAGCACCTCCCGGAGGACCCACAGGTAAAGGGCCCGACAAACAATGCCGGCAAGGGTAGCTCCAACGAGCCAACCTCTACACCCCAGCAACCCATGCTTCATTCCAAACAGAGACTATTCAGAGACATTTATTCCCTCAATGGAAGAGGCTGAGCCTCAGGACTATACCTATTGCTCCCCAGAGGGAGTAGCTAAAGAACAGCTCTGGCGGAGCCAAAGAATTAGGTACCCTCCGAATCGGGTAACTTATGATACAATTGGGGCAACTCATTATGAGGCTCAGCAGTGGTCTCGGAGTAAAATACACTCCATTATTATGATGTTTACCCCTCTGTAGGGCGCTGCCATCTTGGTTGCGATAGTGCATGTGAAAGATGCCACGCATGCGCAGAGTAGACGAGCGAGCGTCCATTAGAGAAGGCTCTGTGGGGACTACAGCCCCCAGCATGCATAGGGGCAGGTAGTCAGGTGCACCAGAACAGCCAATAGGGCTGCAGCTTCCCCTGCAAGGGGAATATAGATACATTTTGCGCGCTGCAGCCACGTTAGTCGGAGCTGGGATACAGATAGGATAGGTTGTTCATTTGCAGGTGTCTGTGGCACCTGCACTAGGACAGAGACCCCCCTGGGCCCCAGCTAGGCCCCGACTCCCCTCAGATTGTGGTAGCTGCAGGGAGAGGCCCATAGATAGGGACACTGCCCCTGTAGCATTAAAGCGAGGAACACAGCCAGGACGTGGCGGCATCAAGACCTCAGGTGATCTAGGACCAGACACCTGCCACAAAGAGACATTGCATATGGTGGTACAATCTTGGCGAGACCCACCCAATGTAGAGATGGTGGCTTCGCGGTTACCGTCACTGGATCCATGGATTTCATCAGCATCGCTGCGCACCAAGGTGTGGACACACCCAGCAGGTACCTCATCTCACCAAACTGCACCAACTATACATGGGCTAGTGGGGCAGCGCTGTCTAACACACGGGTGGTTGGTTCTGTGGACACTGCGACGGTACAGGGCTCGGAGCACCTCAGTACATTGAGGTAACCCCGCAGGGGTGTGGACACGGTGTTGGGAAGGCACGGTGAGAGGTTGCAGCCCTGCGAGGCCTAGTGTTACAGTAGTGGTGTCATTGTTTATGATTGTTTATATATTTACAGTAAAGTGCTATTGTTTTATTACATCAGTGTGTATTGTTCATATATGGTACAGCACGGGGCTATCCCACATAGTTAGGATCCTGCGCAGGTGGAGGTGCTGTCACCCATCGAATCAGGTACACCCCAGGCTCTCAGCGGCGGAGGTTCAGGCCTCCTGTGAGCCACAGGTAAAGCACCACACACACCGTAGCTGCCCTATCTCCCAGGGGGTGGGGGAAAGTGCGCAACAGGTATTACAAATGTAAAACAATAATAATATAAAACAAGCAGAAAAGGATAAGGTGGGTATGAGATGAAGACCGGAAGAGTTCAGTTTATGATGCGCAGAGAAAGAAGAAATGAGACGCCTCCTATCACCTCTCAGCCACATCCAGGCAGAAGATTATCTAGAAACAAAAATGAAAGAGAGCACTACAGAGAATTAATATTTAGCAAAATAATTGTTATTAAAACTCACATTTCCATGTTAATGTACAAAATCTACCCCATTGCTCTATTTTGTAGCCACTTATTTCTCAGCTTTAGTTTGTTGCCTGTAGAGTCCATAAGTACACCTCTCAGACTGCAATAATGTGTGCTTACATGCATGCACACGTCAAGGCATACCGGTGTGCATGTGTTCTTGCATGAAAACATGCATTAAATACAAATGCTGTAACACAAGTTCTCATGGAAGCACGCATGTATTCATGTATGCATGGATGTACACAAGCACAAACACATAACTGAGCACAGAGAGACATACAGTATGCATGCCTAGTTACCTACTAGAAAAAAATTCAAATTACTTTTAAGGAAGGGTCGGATTGGTTGAAATCCGGTGTTGATAACAATATACTGTATGCCTGCCACTTCATGCATATGCCACAGGCATCTTTGATAGGAAACGGGGATCTATCAGGATATTATTATACAATAGGGTAAAAAGCTCATGAAAACAATCATTTAGAATTTGGTATTTGCAAATTAAATTTTTCTTGCGAGAATGATATGTAGAATATATTAAACCAAACAAAAGTTGCGAATATTTTAGTGGGGAAATCAGAAAATAATTTTTGTTTGGAAAATATTGAATAGGCCCCATAGTTGTTCAAAGACATTATATTTATTTTGTGCATAAAAAAATCTAACAACTGTGAAACTATCTTTTGAAGCCATTTGAAGCTTCCTTGGCAAGGTTATAACAAGATTTGAACATATGGAAGAGCACTATTTTTTTTCATTCATCTCCTGACATTTCTGTGCACCAACAATGCCATCTGTAACTCTGATAACTAGCACAGTATGTATTTTAATGGAGAATCTGTTTTTGATTACTTTTGAGGTAATAAACATGTTTCCTCATAAAGTAATGTTTATTTGCAACACACTGTCAATGGCTATTGATTTTAGATAAAAATGGACTTGCTGTAGATTCTAATAGTCTCTACTATGAGTCATATTGTTACATTTATATCCACTGGAGAATAAAAAATTCACGTGAAAACTCATGTGTTCATGAGTGTATGTACAGTATATATATCTTTATGTATATAGTGCCATTAATGTACATACAGTAGAGCTTCACAGCAGTAATACACGTGACAAGCATATGTAGCCCCGGTAAGAAATGGGGGCTATATATCTTTCTCCTACTGGTGTAAGTCCTGTTAAGGGCAGGCCGCCAGTAGCTATCATGGGTTTCCCCAGCTTCAAGCCCTGCCAGGATTGGTGGAGGTAGGCACCTGACTCTGTGGCTTATGCAAGAGACACAGGGGAGGGGCCTGCTGACATTATGATGGGCAGGGCTGTCTCGATTTAGTGGGCTGCTCCTGTGAGTCTGGAGTTAGTTAGTGAGTTAGACTTTTTGAGAGGAGTGTTGGAGTGCAGCAAGTCAGAGAGAGAGTGCTGAAGCAGAGTCTGAGCTTGGAGCATGCCAGTGAGAGGAGAAACTCAGCCACCTTGAGTAGAGCTGATAGCACAATAGTGCAGTGGACCAATGCCCCTCACCCTGTAAGCAAAGTGGTCCTCAAAATGAACCCAACCATCTACATTAACGCGAAAGGTAGACGCAGTTGCTCGCGCGCTACAGAGGCAGTCACATCCAGTGTATCATCCCAAGCTGAGTCAGAGACAGGTACTTCTAGTGCAGTGTCCGAGTACGAGCACCGTGACAAGTGGTGGGCACCCCTGTTCACTGGGTATCACAAAGGTATGGACCGTACCAGGTTCTTGTTAATCAGGAGCAACATAGTAGACCATTGGTGGGTGGTAGGTGCCTACACTGGCTACCAACTTTATTCTTAGTTGGCTAGCTCCGCGAATTTCAGAGTATCCCGGTGATGTGCGGTTTTGTATCATTTTCTCCCGGGGTGTATAGCGTTATTTCCGCGGCAGTGATTTAAGCATTTTATTCCGGCTGGCTGCAATACTGCAATGCCGTGTAAAACCGCATGGGGGCGTTTGCGAGCTGTTGTCTTTGAAGCCGAGAAATTCATGAATTGTAATGCAGTATATACTGTATATATACAGTATATACTGTATAACAACAACCCCTATAACCCCTAACATACACATACAGTACTGTATATGCACATCAATGATACTATAGGCCGTCCCCTGGCGAGATGTGTTTGCAGCAGAGAGAGAACCGCTGCTCTCTCTGCGCAAACATCGGCACATTAAAAATTATTTAAAATACATTTTTATTGATAGTGTAGATGTGCAGGGGGTCTCCGGAGCTGAACCGCGTTGGTTTCAGGTCTGGGGACCCCCTGCTTCCCGAGATACAGCCCCCTTTATGAGGTGCCGGTATCCCTCTGCGTTTAAAGGTCCCGATCACGTGTCCCTAAAGGGGACTGTTTCTCGGGAAGCAGGGGGTCCCCAGACCTAAAACCAAAACGTTTCTGCTCCGGAGACCCTCTGCACATGTACAGTATGAATAAAAAACATATATAAATAAACACTCGTTCCTTACCTTAGCGGTGCTACGGTAATGAAGCAGCATTTCTGTATTTTAATAATATTATACAGTGAGCAGGGGGTTCCCTGAGCCAGAAATTAATGCTCAGGTACCCCCCCTGCTCCTGCACAATATTATTAAAATACAGAAATGCTGCTTCATTACCATAGCGGATAGCCGCTAAGGCAATGAAGGGGTTAACTCACCGTGCCCGCTTTATTGTGTGTAGCGGGGGTGGGTGAAGGGGGTATTTGGCCCTTGGTGTGAATTTAGGACTTGCGGGGGGGTTGCGGGTGCACTTAACCCCTTCACGACCGTAGCAGTTAATACCGCTACGGTCATGAAGGGGTTAAGCCCTCCCGCTACCCCCCCGCACGCACTAAACAAGCACCGTTGGGGCTAATACCCCCTTCACCCACCCCCGCTACATTAAATACAAATAATAAATACATTTGAAATACATTTTTATTTATAGTGTAGATGTGCAGGGGGTCTCCGGAGCTGAATCGCGTTGGTTTCAGGTCTGGGGACCCCCTGCTTCCCGAGATACAGCCACCTTTATGAGGTGCCGGTATCCCTCTGCGTTTAAAGGGCCCGATCACGTGATCGCGGCCTGTAAACCAAGCAGAGCAGAGGGATACCGGCACCCCCTAAAGGGGCCTGTATCTCGGGGAGCAGGGGGTCCCCAGACCTAAAACCACAGCGGTTCAGCTCCGGAGACCCTCTGCACATCTACACTATCAATAAAAATGTATTTTAAATGTATTTATTTATATTCATTTATTTATTTATATTTATTTATTAATTGTGCTGCTGCTGCTGTGTGTGAATTTTTTTTATTGTGGGTAGTGGGGGTGGGTGAAGGGGGTATTAGCCCCATCAGTGGTTGTTTAGGGCTTGCGGGGGGGTAGCGGGTGCACTTAACCCCTTCAAGTCCTAAACTCACACCAAGGGCCAAACACCCCCTTCCCCCATCCCCGCTACCCACAATAAAAAAAATTCACGCACAGCAGCCCCACAATTAATAAATAAATCTAAATAAATAAATAAATACATGAAGAGAAATAAATATATACTGTATATATATACTGTATATACAGGCATACCCCGCTTTAAGTACACTCACTTTAAGTACACTCGCGAGTAAGTACATATCGCCCAATAGGCAAACGGCAGCTCACGCATGCACCTGTCATCACATCCTGAACAGCAATACCGGCTTCCTACCTGTACTGAAGCTGTGCGCAAGCAGGGAGACTATAGAGCCTGTTACAAATGCGTTATTTACATCAGTTATGCACGTATATGATGATTGCAGTACAGTACATGCATCGATAAGTGGGGAAAAGGTAGTGCTTCACTTTAAGTACATTCTCGCTTTACATACATGCTCCGGTCCCATTGCGTACGTTAATGCGGGGTATGCCTGTATACAGTATATATATAATAACAATCCCTATACATATACGGTATATATATACACAGTATATACTGTATATGTATAGGGATTGTTATTATATATATACTGTATACAGGCATACCCCGCATTAACGTACGCAATGGGACCGGAGCATGTATGTAAAGCGAGAATGACTTAAAGTGAAGCACTACCTTTTCCCCACTTATCGGTATATATATACACACACACAGTATATACACACATGATGAACCAATATACAAATAAATGTAGAATGGTTATCAAAATCATACTGTCCTACAAATAACGCTTCTCCATACAGACAATAATAATAATAATAATCCATTTAATAATCCTAACTGATCTTACAATATAAAACATAACATTCCAATCCACACAGTACATTGCATTTACATTGTATAAATGATGCATACAATCTATGCACCATATACATTCTGCAAATGAATGTTAACAATATCATTGTAAGCTACTGTACGAGTAAATACAAACACTTCCAAACAAGTCAACTATTTTAACCAATCAAGTAAACAAAAATCAATATATACTGTAAGTACCAACCAGAAAACACAATTTTAAACCAAAGCTAACCTTTACAATACCAAGGATTACATCTATCTAATTGTAAAAAACATTATACATTATACACACATTGAAGCATTGCAATAAACAACATACAGTACAGTACATCCCCTGTATCTCCCTGCCTTCAGTGTAATCTGTTTAAAGCCCCCTCCCCCCTAATGTTTCTGTTAAATCTTTCTGCCTTCAGTGTAATCTGTTTAAAGCCCCCTCCCCCCTAATGTTTCTGTTAAACAGATTACACTGAAGGCAGAGAGATTTAACAGAAACATTAGGGGGGAGGGGGCTTTAAACAGATTACACTGATGGCAGAGAGATTTAAAGCCCCTTCCCCCTAATGTTTCTGTTAAATCTCCCTCCCTGCCTGTAATGCTGTGAGTGCAGTGTATGTAAATGTGGGGAGGGGGAGTGGGTTATGACCCCACCTCCTTGACTGTGGTCTGTGTAAAGCCCCCTCCCCCTTATGTTTCTGTTAAATCTCCCTCCCTGCCTGTATTGCTGTGAGTGCAGTGTATGTAAATGTGGGGAGGGGGGGGACCCAATGTGCATACTGTGAGGTCTAACCACCCTCACCCCCTACCCACATACCGTTACCCCCCCCCCCCATCCTGGCCATGGCCCCTCCGCTTCTGCAAAACAGACACAAAAATTAAAACATCCAAAGTAATGTCCCCTAACCCCTTAATCACCATAGCGGTTATTAACCGCTACAGTCATTAAGTGGTTAACCCACCCTCACCCACCACTCGGGATGCCTACATACCCTCCCACACTAACCCCCCCCCCCCCCGTGAGGCCTAACCACCCAGTCAGTACCCACAAGGGAGGCCTACCTACATACCGTTGGGGAAACACCCCCCCCCCCCCACCCCCAGTAGCCACAATAAAAACAGTACAATGACCCACAATAAACAGCATTATATTTATTAAATACATTACCCACCCCCTGTGCCCCCCCATAAATACAAGATTTATTCTTTTACATACAGGGTTCATAACGCAGCCCCACGCGAGTCCCTGGTGGGCTGGCAGGGCACCTGGACAGACCTACAGTTTACCAGCAGCCCTTTTTACACAGGTTCTGGAGGCCTGCTGGTGGATCCTGCCAGCACCATGGCCCCCAGGTGGTCTCCTTGGGTCACCGTGGGCCACAATTGGGTCCCCACGGTAGGCCCAAGGATGTCTGGGAGCCCCGGCTCAGACCCACAGGTGTCAGCGGGGCCTCGAGTGGTTCCCTCGGGGGTCTGGGGAACTCACGGGTGCTCACTACGGGTCCGCGGTGCCCCCACAGAAGTGGGACCACACATCATCATCCCCGCACCTACGGGTCGGCGGTGCCCCCACAGAAGTGGGACCACACATCGTCATCCCCGCAGACTACGGGTCGGCGGTGCCCCCACAGAAGTGGGACCACACATCGTCATCCCCGCATGTGTCACCCGTGGAACCACCAGCCTGATACCCTTGGGATAGCCGAAGATACCACAGGTAGTCTCCAGAGGTCCCACGCAGAACCACGGAACCAACCCTGAATGTAAAAAAAATAAACCTGGCCTATACATTCAATACATACACCCTCCCCCCCAACACCTACAGTACAATAATGTGCAAAATAACTATTATCCAGATATGGATAATAGATTGATTGCCCATTATTAAAAACATTAACTAGCATATACAAATAAATAAAGTACTACTGACCTCATCAATACGAAGTGTCCGTGGCCAGCAACATCCTTGTCTTGTCCACAAAATACATTGCCAATACAAAGCCAATACATTGCAAGTACATTCAGATATCAATTAACCCCTTAAACACCTTATCAGATAATAACCGCAAAGGTGATTAAGGGGTTAAGCCACACAGGCCCGATACCCACCCTTCACCCATGAATTTGTACAGTGGCTTCATCATGCAACTATATACAGTATATATATATACTGTATATATATACACAGAGAGAGAGAGAGAGAGAGAGAGAGATACTGTATATATATATATACAGTATATATATATATATATATATACAGTATATATATATATATATATATATACACAGTATATACACACACATGATGAACCAATATACAAATAAATGTAGAAGGGTTATCAAAACCATACTGTTCTACAACCAAACACTTCTCCATACAGACACACTACATTAAAATCAATTTCCTTTAAAAATCCTAACTGATCTCACAATCTATATCATCACAAACCAATGAAAAACCTCACATTCCAATATATATGATGCATAAAATCTATGCACCATATACATTCTGCAAATGAATCAACCAAGTAAACAAAAATCAATTAGCAATCATTATTTACATCCCTAAACAATTCACACTCCATCAAGAACAATGAAACAATTAACTAATTCACGCCTGGAGCAGAACAATTTAGCCTGTGAAAAAATACAGTACCGATCAGAATACAACCTTTAAAACCAAGGCAACACACAATACAATACCAAGGAATACATCTATCTAATTTTAAAATACTTTAAACTCACAATAAAGCATAGCAGCATAGACAAATTAATTTAAAACACATCAAATCAAGCTTTTAAAACAACATCATTTCTTACCCTGTATGTATATATCTCTCTAGACATATATACATACATACATACAGTGGCAAGAAATGATATACCACAAAAAAAAAATACACATGTTAAAAAAGCTTTTGAAAAAATTAACAAGTTAAATAAAATACATTTCTTTAGTTCACTTACCATTAATTGGCCCCACCGACTCCCGTTGCGCAGCTTACTCACGAACCAATCCACGATCAGGAACCCATAAAATATAAAACCATAAAATAATAAACATTAAACTAAAAATCCAAATCAATCCATGGGTCTTCTACTTGTAATCCATCTTCATCTGTGTTCTTCTTTCTACTATCTCCTTCCAGCGGGGCGGGGTCTTCTCCCCGTCTGCGGCCACGCCCTTGTCTTCTTTCTTGCCCGGAGGTCCTTCCTCCGCGGCGTCTGGCTTCAAAATGAGACGACATAGGCTTTTAAAGGCCTATGACGTCACATTTTTCGTCATGGTTCCCACGGTCCTAATTGGGCCGTGAAAACCATGTGTTTTGGCCGACAAAAAAAAAATGATGACGTCACTTAATCCAATCAGAATGGCTTTGCTTCAATTGCCTTTAAGATGACGTCATGAAAAGACACATGGCCGCCCTCACATGGTATGGTAGCCAATATATATCTCTCTCTCTCTGTATATATATACAGTATATATACTGTATATAGTTGCATGATGAAGCCATTGTACAAATTCATGGGTGAAGGGTGGGTATCGGGCCTGTGTGGCTTAACCCCTTAATCAGTTAGTACCGCTACGGTCGTGAAGGGGTTAAGTGCACCCGCTACCCCCCCGCAAGCCCTAAACAACCACCGATGGGGCTAATACCCCCTTCACCCACCCCCACTACCCACAATAAAAAAAAATCACACAGCAGCAGCAGCACAATTAATAAATAAATCTAAATAAATAAATAAATAAATGAATATAAATAAATACATTTAAAATACATTTTTATTGATAGTGTAGATGTGCAGAGGGTCTCCGGAGCTGAACCGCTGTGGTTTTAGGTCTGGGGACCCCCTGCTCCCCGAGATACAGGCCCCTTTAGGGGGTGCCGGTATCCCTCTGCTCTGCTTGGTTTACAGGCCGCGATCACGTGATCGGGCCCTTTAAACGCAGAGGGATACCGGCACCTCATAAAGGGGGCTGTATCTCGGGAAGCAGGGGGTCCCCCGACCTGAAACCAACGCGGTTCAGCTCCGGAGACCCCCTGCACATCTACACTATAAATAAAAATGTATTTCAAATGTATTTATTTATAGTCATTTATTTATTTATTTATTTAGATTTATTTATTTATTTTTTAGTGGCTGCTGTGTGTGAGTTTTTTTTTATTGTGGGTAGCGGGGGTGGGTGAAGGGGGTATTAGCCCCAACTGTGCTTGTTTAGGGCTTGCGGGGGGTAGCGGGAGGGCTTAACCCCTTCATGACCATAGCGGTATTAACTGCTACGGTCGTGAAGGGGTTAAGTGCACCCGCAACCCCCCCGCAAGTCCTAAACTCACACCAAGGGCCAAATACCCCCTTCACCCACCCCCGCTACACACAATAAAGCGGGCACGGTGAGTTAACCCCTTCATTGCCTTAGCGGCTATCCGCTATGGTAATGAAGCAGCATTTCTGTATTTTAATAATTTGTGCAGGAGCAGGGGGGGTCCCTGAGCATTAATTTCTGGCTCAGGGAACCCCCTGCTCACTGTACAATATTATTAAAATACAGAAATGCTGCTTCATTACCGTAGCACATAGCCGCTAAGGTAAGGAACGAGTGTTTATTTATATATGTTTTTTATTCATACTGTACATGTGCAGAGGGTCTCCGGAGCAGAAACGTTTTGGTTTTAGGTCTGGGGACCCCCTGTATCCCGAGATACATGCCCCTTTAGGGGGTGCCGGTATCCCTCTGCTTTGTTTACAGGCCGCGATCACGTGATCGGGACCTTTAAACGCAGAGGGATACCGGCACCTCATAAAGGGGGCTGTATCTCGGGAAGCAGGGGGTCCCCAGACCTGAAACCAACGCGGATTCAGCTCCGGAGACCCCCTGCACATCTACACTATAAATAAAAATGTATTTTAAATAATTTTTAATGTGCCGATGTTTGCGCAGAGAGAGCAGCGGTTCTCTCTCTGCTGCAAACACATCTCGCCCCCCCGGCCTATAGTATCATTGATGTGCATATACAGTACTGTATGTGTATGTTAGGGGTTATAGGGGTTGTTGTTATACAGTATATATATATATATATATATATATATATATATATATATATATATATATATATACATATACATATTTATACTGCATTACAATTCATGAATTTATGCCATCTGGCGGTCACGCGAAGCATTGCAGCCTAGTAAATCCTGAACCATTATTAATTAACACATCAACCGCGCGTCAGCCGTGTAATGCGCCTGGCTGGGAAGGCAAAAGGAGCCCGGCATGCTCCGGGTGTACAGAGTGGCATTCCAGGAACATGCCAGGTACATGCCAGTGATTACTAAGAATAAATGCTGCCGCAGCAGTATACTCCCCAGGAGGTGGCGGATGAGCTAGAACACAGGTTACAGGAGATAGAACAAAAGATCATCCTTCCTAAGGGGCCTAGTATTTTGTATGATGACATTGCGCCAGTAGAACCAGTTTTGGGTACTGCCAAGCAGAGTGGGTCATAGGAAGCTTCCCAAGTTGAGCCGGGCAGACAGGGCCATAGTGGCCAGGTATAGACAGTCACACGGGTACGAGTTCCCTTACGTGCCTGAACCTATCATGAGTGAGATAGAAGAGCACCGAGATAGCTGGCTCAGAGAGGCTGTGCAAGGGTATCTGCGAACGAAGTTCGGTAAAGCCGGTTACCAGAACGAAGAAAAAATCAGTGAGGTAGCCCGGGCCTGGAGTGTTGGGAGATGTATTTATAAGCACTGTGTGGGGTATCGGCCGGAGTCTGGGTCGGGACAGCCATATTCGGTCACTATAACAGACAATAATGGGAGGCTGGTACGGAAGCCTGACCCAAAACATTATAACTAGTTAAGTTCTCCATGTTGGGAGGTACCTATTGTCATTAATTACACCATCTGCGTGGATGGTCTGAGTTATGTATACTAATCATATGAACTAGTTTTGTTTCCGAGATTTGTTCACCTGCAGGATGGAGCTGCTAAAGTTAGGTTCAAGTGCGGACCATTGGATTCCACCTGAGGGAGAGTGTAGCCCCGGTAAGAAATGGGGGCTATATATCTTTCTCCTACTGGTGTAAGTCCTGTTAAGGGCAGGCCACCAGTAGCTATCATGGGTTTCCCCAGCTTCAAGCCCTGCCAGGATTGGTGGAGGTAGGCACCTGACTCTCTGGCTTATGCAAGAGACAAAGGGGAGGGGCCTGCTGACATCATGATGGGCAGGGCTGTCTCTATTTAGTGGGCTGCTCCTGTGAGTCTGGAGTTAGTTAGTGAGTTAGACTTTTGGAGAGGAGTGTTGGAGTGCTGCAAGTCAGAGAGAGAGTGCTGAAGCAGAGTCTGAGCTTGGAGCATGCCAGTGAGAGGAGAGGAGAGACTCAGCCAACTTGAGTAGAGCTGATAGAACAATAGTGCAGTGGATCAATGCCCCTCACCCTGCAGAGGGTGAGGGGAGAGTTAGCCTCACCCTGAGGGCCTATACCTTGGGGTGGAAGGTGTGGAGTACTGGAGCCCCAGACAGCCCATCCTGAGGGTGTTCTTCTGGATTAAGGAGACGGAGGAGAAGCCTGTACCCTGCGTTGCTGTATGCTGTAACTCTGCTGGTGGCGAATAAAGACATTGCTGCTTTTATCTAAGACTGTGTGTGTGAGATTGGAATCTCTCTTCCCTGAGTGGGAATTCTCTGTAAGGGTTCCACCCCATATCCCTGGGGCTTATAGAGATGGAGGCGCTGCACCGTTGCTAGAGAAGATGGAGGCATATACCCCAGAAGCCTGTCCCTGTTATCCCCAATACTAACGCGGGAGACTCAGGCCCTCCTATTCCTCACAGGTATGCACCACCAACATGCATGTAGCCAGCTCTCACAACACCCTAGAGGTCCAATCTGCGACCGGGGGGGGGGGGAGGGGGGACATGGGTTACACATATAAATAACAAATAATACAAATAACACAGAAGCTGGTCTGCTGCCTGCTGCGAACACATAAGTCTGTAGTGTTATCTCTAATGTTACCAAACCGAGTGCATATATATGCATACAGAACAGATGTAATACCAAATCGAAACTTAAAATAGATCTGAGAGGAGCTCTATAAACTGAGAGAAATTTCAGACTCTAGCAAATATTTGTCGGCTATGACCCGACATGCGGCATGTTTCGTTGCTGTTTGCGACTTCTTCCGGGGCTTCCTACTAAGGCTGAAGGGAAAAATCCCTAAGCAGTTTTTACCCACCGAAGGGTTCATACTAGCCCTGAGATTGAGAATATAAAATTCTTTGATAAAAACTTTATTAGCCTAATCAGCTTGGTACTTCTGCTCAGCCTAAATACGTTACATCTGGGAGGCATCAAGCGTCAGTATCATCTGGCGTAAACACTCATTAGAGTACACAATACCATATATATACTCACCCTGACTCCTACCATTGCTAAGCTCTGATTATTGATCAACAGCATAACCGTATACTAATTACGGAGCATGCGCAGTTAGAAGTTTCGAACGATTCTCACGATTCTCACGATTCTCACGAAAGGCATTCTATCTGTTCTATATGCATATTTATGCACTCCTTCAGATACTTTAGAGATAACATGACAGACTAATGTTTTCGTAGCAGGCAGTTTACCTGCTTCAAACTAGGCTCAAGGGAAATACCCCCAAGCAGTCTTTACCTATTGAAGATTTATACTAGCCCTAAGATTGGAAATACTACATTCTCAGTGAGAAAACACCCCGTATGCCTAACTAGCGTGTCACGTTTACCTAGCCTAATACGTTATACCTAGGAGCCTTTTGAACATCAGTATCATCTGGCGTAAATTCTTAAAAGGCTACACACTAGATGTACATACTAAAAGTATACTCACCCCGACGCCAACTTTCGTCATGTTCTGAGTATTGGTAAACAGGATAATTGTGCACTAACCACGGAGCATGTGCAGTTAGACAATCTTCACGAAGTTTACTTATATAGGGATTCAATATATCTGTCAGAAATGTGTTTGTATACGCACTTGTTTTCTCCTGATACAAATAAACAGGGGACTTGCATCTAAACCTGATAGCATGCGCAGTCAGACTGACTCAACAGAGCACACAACAAGGACGATCTGAGGACCCACCTATTGCAAACTGACAGTGTTACTGCAGTAACGATAACATTTAGAGACGATTAACCAACTATGAATAAACCCTATCCTTTACGCTCATTTCCTCCTGAAACTTAGTGGTAACTGTGTCCAAGCTCTATCAGACCATTTAAACTGAGTGACTCAAGCAATCTGATATACACCTCAAGTCTGGTTATATATCATTTTTAATTACACCTATAAGAATTAATAAAACTGATTTTATTCGTTAACACTATCTCACCTCTGACCACATTATTATGTAAGGTCCGCAGTGCGCCTACAACAGGGATCTTTTTGTACCCTTCTTAGGTACACTTCTATTTTCTAATTGATAAGTAGAAAGAATGTACAGAGACAGTTAGAAGGTGTTCAGGTAAGTGCGTCTGCAGGGGGCCAAGGTTTATATATTAGGTGTAAAGTATCGGAGCCACGGAGCTACTCATATGCTTCGTTAAGGAGGTGGATTTTAAGATGGGTCTTAAAGGTGGATAGACAGGGTGCTAGTCGGATATTGAGGGGAAGGGAAATCCAGGGGCGTGGGACAATGAGAAGTCCAATGAGGACAATGAGGAAGTCCAGGGGTGTGGGTCAGTGAGAAAGTGTAGCAGTTTTCCCATTTGTTTGAAATATTGACTGGTTGCCAAGATAACACCTATAATCAGACCTTTAAAGTTGGTCACACCAAAGTATCTTCTGGTAGCCTTTTTATTACTCAGTGGGATAAATTGTGGGCTTTAGGCTGACAAAGTGTGGACTTGTCATCTGGATTCTATTGTAAAATATTAAGTAAAGAAATGTCAAGTAAATATTATTTTATAGAACAAAAGACAAAAAGCCTCAGTGCTACATCCATCTTGACAGATTATATAGTTAAATACTTATCTATACATACAAGGGTCACAAGCAAGGGTCATTTAGTTCCACACTTTGGCAAAAGTATTTTAAGCCTACAACCACATCACGGTATGTATGGCCCATCTGCAGCTCCTAACCCTGCTGCACCGGCAAAAAGGTCTCATAACCACACCATGCCTCATGCCATGAAGCTTCCAGGTCATTCAAAAGTAGGACACAGTCAGTTAATGTTAGCAGACGATTGTAAATGTGTTTAGCTCATCATTACATAATAAATGAAAATGCATTAATTTGTCTCATGGTTTCTTTTTTGGGTGGTGAAATGGGTCATTTTAATGTTACTGAAGCTCAGTGGAATAACAAAGAAAACCCTCCTCAAGTTTAAATTTAGGGCAAGATCACTCAAATGCCACCAAGACCACTAACATTTATAAACTAAGGTCAATACACCATACAAAACATATGTAGCATCAATAAATCAAATGTTTCGAGAATCTGTCTAAGGAAAGCCTGCAGAGGGAGAGAGAGTGACGAGGGAGAGAGAATGACGAGGAAGATAAAATGACGAGGGAGATAGAATGACGAGGGAGAGAGAAGGACGAGGGAGAAAGAATGGCGAGGGAGAGAGAAGGACGATGGAGATAGAAGGACGAGAGAGACAAGAGGGTCAGAAATACAGCGGGTTGTGATTTTTGTGTTGGATAATTAATAATGTTAATGTTTGTTTTGATGTTGATGTTCTATTTGCGACTGTGACATATCTTGTGAACCTTTTCCAGCCTCCTGATTCATTCTTCTCCTCTTTAAATATGACATGTAGAAAAGAAGACGTGATGTTTTTTATCTGGACTCTGTAATTTACAGGTCAGTAATTGTATGGGCAATGAACTATGTTTGTGTACTCATTCTTTATATGTGTGAAAGTAGAAAAAGAAAAAACAAACAAGCACAGCTTGTATAAGAAAACTGTATTGAAGCACAGATAAAAATAGTAGCTCTCACGTACATGTAAACTGTGGTGCCACTACATAGATGATATATTGTTGATATGGGATGGAGATAAACTGTCACTGAAATACTTTATACAGCACTTAAATCAACATAATTTAAATATTAATTTAACACATGTATGTAGTTCACAGTTTGTAGATTTCTTAGATTTAGATATCTACATAGAAGATCACAACATTCACACTGCACACATTTAAAAAAAGTATATGCAAACACATATCTAAATCCTAATAGCAATCACCATGCACAATGGATCACAAACAGCCTGTATGTATAATTGTTACGTTTAAAAAGGAACAACTCTTCACAGTCCAATTATTTATCACTAGCACATTATTTGGGTTTGAAGTTTGAGCAGAAAGGTTATGACACAAGCCTCATTCAAAAAGCTTTTTGTAAACCAGATAAAGCTGATAGAAATAATTTGATAGGCACTACCAATGTCAAAAAGTATAAGACCAAAAAGAACAAATTCAGCACGGATAATCCCTTTTTTATAACCACATATAATCTATTTTTTTCTAAATTTAAACAAGCACTCAATAAACATGGGGGAATAATTAAGGAAGATCCCATTCTGGGACGGGTTATGGAAGATAAACCTAAAATTATCATCAAAGCATCCAATACGCTTAAACAAATACTAAGCCCTAGTATGTTAAAAGAGCTTCCCAGAACTAAAGCCATTTTGTGGCTACCTCCCAAACCACATGGAAACTTTAAATGTGGAAAATGTGTAGTTTGTAAATGTATGAATTTAAGCAAGGATTTTGTTTCACCATCTGGAACAACAAATTTAGTTAATGAGTTCATTAACTGCAAATCCCAGTTTATTGTCTGTTGTATTACTTGCCCTTGTGGCTTAAAATATATTGGTAAAACCAAGAGAGAGTTAAATACAAGAATCAAAGAACATGTTAACAACCTCAAAAATGACCAAATTAATTTGCAAAATAACAAAAAAAATGCACAATTTGCCCAAACATTTTTTATTGTCCCACAATTGTGAGGTAGATAATCTCAAGTTTATGGGTCTTGAACAGGTCAAGTTAAACATAACAGGTGGTGATAGGG
This sequence comes from Ascaphus truei, assembly GCF_040206685.1. Classification (NCBI taxonomy): domain Eukaryota; kingdom Metazoa; phylum Chordata; class Amphibia; order Anura; family Ascaphidae; genus Ascaphus; species Ascaphus truei. The sequence goes on from NC_134484.1 coordinate 445,368,209, forward strand.
ACAAAATTCTGAAACAAAAGGAACCGTTTTGGATATAGGAGTTAGAAACAAAAGGTACCCAAAGGGTTAAACGAACAAATAGATGTTGTCCCATTTATATGATTTTGTTGTTTTTTATAAATAAGTGTATACTGTTTTTACATTATTTTTATTATGTGTATAAAGATTTCATGTATGTTTTATTGTATGTGTAACACATATTCCAGCCCACATCCCTCCCCCACCCCCCTCTGGGAGATTTTCTGCTACATGGGGTGTTGTGGTGCATACCTGCTGGCTCACAGTAGATGTGAGTCTCCTGCATTGTTGTAGGGGATGTCAGAACAGGCTTCTGGAGTAATAACTGATTCGTACTCACGGTGACAGCGCCTCCATCTCTTGCAGACCCCAGGGATGTGGGGGGCAATCCCTGCAGGAGAACTTCTTTACCCTTCCCCTGATAGATTGCAGTCTCAGGAAGGAAGGTATAGTAAAACAGGAACACACTTTATTGCACACTGCAGATCTTATAGCATTCAGAGCAGCAGGCAGTTCTTAGGGCCTTCACCCTCAGGATGTACCCTGGACCTTCACTCCAAGCCAAGGGCACTTGAAGCAGTCCTAGCTCTTCCCTTACTCCCTGGTGAAGTAAGAGGAATATTCTCCCACTCCACTACCATTGGGGAGGGAGTACAAACTAGCAGAGCCCTGCACAGTTATTGAGGTAGGCCAGCCTCTCTCAAGGGTACAGGTAACAACTGAATAACTTTGGTAATGCAGCCCCTTAAGTACAGGAAAAGCAAGAAGTAGGTATGAGTCCCTGATTGGACACATAGGCTTAGTTGCACCGCCTCCCTGTGACTCATCAAAGCTGCTAGGGGTGGGGAAAACCCAAGATTAGTCCTGGCAGCCTGCGGTTACCAGGGTTTACTGCCAGGAGAAGGGCAGACTGGTAGCCAGAAACCAGTCCTGGCTACATATGCAAATCTTCAGAGACAAACAGGAGAAAAACTGGCGCACAGCCAAGAATGGGTCCCAAATAGATGAATAAAAAATCTTCTTTATTGGGCCATCTTAAAAATAGAGGTGAACACCCTCCTACGCATTTCGTGTAGAAAACACTTTATCAAGGAGCATGCACTGCGACAAACATCACTACCTTATATACAAAAAACTTAATCCCCGTTTTCGCGCCAAAAGGTGATGACGTAGACACGCCAACAATGCGTGATGATGTCACAAGCCCGTCGGGACAGCCCCCTTGTCTCCCGTTATATCATGTTACAGAAGACTAAAGTCCCCATCCTCCCCTGCGTCTGCAATGCTCATAGAGGAAGCATTATATATCTGTGACTTGCCAGTTAATCCCATGGTTAGCGTGGAGACGGAAGAATCTGTTCGCCGCGTCATTGCCATAGGTAACTCTCCGGCAGGCATCAGACTAAACCTCCTCCTGCATTACGACTCAGTGAGTCATGGGGAAAGAAACCTCCCATACAGAGACCCAAGAGTCAATGGGAACATGCCCCAAGGGGCAAGCACGCCCCCACGTCTTCACCTGTGCCTGGGTAGAAAACCTTTATGTGACCTCTTTATATACAATAATCAGACATGAGTTAGGGGTGGCAGCAGTCAAGCATTTTTTGGAAGGTTCAGAAACATCACTTTTTAACACAATGTTTATCATAGAAGCAATCACTTTTTTATTAACACACAATTATTTTTTATTTGAGCACAAGTTTTATTTACAACGTAAAGGCACGGCGATGGGGAAAAGTTTTGCCCCCATTAATGCTAATTTATTTATGGGGTGGTGGGAAGCACATTTCATTTATAGCAGCACTAACCCCTTTAGAAACAATATTATTTTTTATAAACGCTTTATTGATGATTTAATTTTGATTTGGAAGGGGGATATAGGCACGTTACAATCTTTTTTTGCATATGTTAACAATAACACTTATGATTTAAAATTCACTCATGTTTATAATATTAAACAAGTTAAATTTCTGGACCTTCTACTATATATCGATATTCATCAACAAATTCAAACCAATACCTATAGAAAGGAGAACTCACGGAGGTCCTTTCTTAGAGCAGACAGCTGCCACCCACGCCCTTTGATCTCGGGGATCCCTAGGGGACAGTTCCTCAGATTGAGAAGGAATTGTTCCACTAGAGAGGGTTTTCTTTCTCAATCTGAGGAACTGAAGCATAGATTTATAGAAAGGGGTTATGAACCAAATTCTTTACAAACCCCACTGGATGAGATGTCATGTTTAGAGAGAGAAACCCTTGTGAGCTCCAGTAATTTGGGGATGAAATCGAGGGATAGGAGTAAAAATGTTAAGAGTACAGATCCCATATGTGACAGTGCCAGTAGTGAGAATATACCATTCTTTATTTCACAATATAGTAGAAGTAGTAATCAGATTAGGACAATCTTACGCAGACACTGGAATATATTACAAATAGATCCCACACTGAAGGACTATCTCCAAACGGGCCCAAAGTGTGTCTTTAGGAGAGCCAAGACTGTAGCAGGATTTGTGTCCCCTAGTGACATCTTTAAAGATGATCAAAAAAGGAAGGAATTTTCTACCAAGGGCTCCTATCAGTGTGGAGCCTGTAATGTGTGTAGATACATGGAAAAAGAAAGCTGTATGGTGCTCAAACAAAGATCAGTAGCTTGTGTAAGCATGTACTGAGTATACTGAATGTTCACTGTGCAAATCCTTGAAGCATCACATATGAATGTGTAGACCAATAGTCAAATAATGACTACACCACTATCCACCGTTAATCGAATAGCTGGATGGAGTTCCACTTCTAGAATAGTAACAACTCCCACTGGCTAGTGTCCAGACATATGAGCATCGATGTGGACAAATAATAGGGTGTACAAGAGTAATATTACTCACTTCTGTGTGGTCTTCTGTGTGATGTTCCTCCACAGGTGTGTGCTTCCGTTTCTCCATGAAGTCCAAACAGGCAGGCAAAGGAAAGTTGGAGCACCACTATGAACAGTGAAAAAAGAAAATGATACATGGCACCTTCTAAGTGTTTCTCATCCCACAGTCCACAAAGGAAATTTAAGGTGAACAGTTTTTTGAATTGTAATTCTAGGTTTGTTATATACTTACTCTCATGTGGCTGTGGGGTGAGATATGTAGATAGAACTACCAGGATGCTAAGATTAAGGATACAAGAACACATTAGGCTTATAAAGAAAGGAGACTTGTCACATCCTGTGGCGAAACACTTTACTGAGTGTAAAAAAGGAGGCATTGAGAATTTTAGCTTTTTAGCTATTGACAAAGTTATACCTAGAGAGCGGGGCGGGGATATAGTTAAACTCTTAGATCGCTTGGAATCCAAATGGATCTTTATGTTAAACACCAAATCACCTCATGGTATTAATATAGAGTGGAATCTCATACATTTCTTGGGAGAATAGATTTGTTATTTTTGCTTATTTAGCTGCACAAGATAAATTTGTTATTGCTACTTATGAACACACTTTTTCCAATTGTCTCAATAAAGTTCCCAATAAAGTTTTGTAATGTTTGGTTGATCATATATATTTTATGATCAATCGTTGAAAGGATATATTTTGAATATGAAAAGAAAAAAGTTTTTTAAGGATTTAAAAATCCAAAAGGGACCTTTGCATATTTTGCATATATTGATTTAGAATCTAGAGTAATATGTCTGTTGTAATGGTTTATGAATAAATTAACAACTAATCCATTATACAGTATACCTGTAGGATATATGGTATCCTCCATTCTATTCTCTATTTTCTATACATAAGAAAAGTAAAGATTATGTTAACATTTTGTATATTATAACATGATATCTTTATGTATAATGTTTTTATGCTCAACAAATCTTTCCTCTCTATGGTATATTATTTTGGAAATCACCATATGTATGTTTGTACTATGTTTTTTCTTCTAACAACAAGGACATAGTGGTTGGTTGGATTCTGTAAGAAATATCATAATGAAACAAATAATGAATATACAAGTGTAGCCGGGCTCCCCTCGCCCGCATCTTATTGTTGTCGGGTGGGAAGCTTGCAGCAGGGCAGGGAACGCTCTGGTATATCGGAGGTTCCGCGTATTAGGGCGCCGTCATGTTGGGAGTGGGCACAGGCGCAGAACAGGTGGAGCAGGAGGTTGCGCATATGCGGGCAAAGCTGCCAAAGCCCGCAAAGGAGGAGTAGCTCCCATAGGGTGGAGCATAGTGAACTACGAGTCCCAGCAGCCCCGCGGAACCACGTGACGCACGAGGACCAATCGGGTGGTAGAAAGGCAGGAAGGAAGGGAGGTATAGGGGTCAAGGGGCGCGCACGTTGCTCAGAGCTAGTGGGAGGAGGAAGGAGACGGAGCTCCGGTGTAGGGAGACATTCAGCCCCTATCTAGGCCTTATACCCCAGGCCCAGTTAGGCCTTGCGTCCCCGTAGTGTGAAGCAGAGATAGGGACTGGCACTAGACAGGTTCCGTTTCACTTATTGTGCCGTTAGTGATCTCTTAAAGAGACAGTGTGTATCTAGCAGGAGGTCTGGGCTCAGACCCTGCTACTGTTGCTGCAGTTCGTCTGGGTGGGATCGCCCTGGACGCCTATTGCTGGAGCCACCTCGCATCTGACCCTTTGTGAAGATCCTTGCAGGCCCGGGTACTGGAGTGCCCGGCAGGTAACCAACAAGTGCACCAACTATATCACCCTTTGTTCAGGACACAGTGGCTGCGCAGTCACCCATACATATTCGCTATCTCACTTAAGGGTGGGGGACATATTGGGTTGGGGAATTGGACACGGGGTGGGATCACCCGGTGAAGGAGGGGAGTTAGCGTCCTGCGAGACGCATTAGATAGTGTCTCCTCTAGGGAGGGACACCTGTTGGTACAGATATATATATATATGCATTGCAGACAAGTAAAGTCATTCGGTTGTTTATATGCTGTGTGTGTGTGTATTGATATAAGTGTCCTGCGAGGAACCACTCCCCCCTCTGGTGGGAGCCATTGCAGGTGGAGGCGCTGCACCAAGTATAAGGTATTATCTATTATTATGCGTGCCCCAGGCTCTACGTGGTGGAGGCTTAGGCCCTGTGAGCCTACAAGTTATACAGCATATGGTAGCAGTCTGTATTCACTAGGAAACAGGGCTACCCAAGTAATGGATAAAGGATACATTTCTTTTATTATATGAAATAATGCATTTACTAACCAGTTTCTATGGAGATTTAGGTATGTCTGTTGACAGTTTTAATTAACATTATGTATGACCAACAATGTGCTTAATGATAATAGGAGATATTTTATTTTTTAATAATATAAGAAAATGTGTGGATTATATGTGCCTGGTTTTCTACCCAGCAACAGGTGATGATGTGGGGGCGTGCTTGCCCCTTGTGGTGTGTTCCCATTGACTCTGATGCCTGCCGGAGAGTTACCTATGGCAATGACGCGGTGAACGGATTCTTCCGTCTCCGTGCTCACCATGGGATTAACTGGCAAGTCACAGACATATAATGCTTCCTCTATGAGCATTGCAGACGCAGGGGAGGATGGGGACTTTGGTCTTCTGTAACATGATATAACAGGAGACATGGGGGTCGTCCTGACAGGCTTGTGACATCATCACGCATTGTGGGCGTGTCTACGTCATCACCTTTTGGCACGAAATCGGGGATTAAGTTTTTTGTATATAAGGTAGTAATGTTTGTCACAGTGCATGCTCCTTGATAAAGTGTTTTCTACATGAAACACGTAGGAGGGTGTTCACCTCCATTTTTAAGATGGCCCAATAAAGAAGATTTTTTATTCATCTATTTGGGACCCATTCTTGGCTGTGCACCAGTTTTTCTCCTGTTTGTCTCTGAAGATTTATCTTATCTCATTCCACTTGGCTGCACGCCTATCAGGATTTTGGACTAAAGGGGCATCTGTGAGTATTATCTATTATTCTCTTCAAATACTTATTGTGAGTCCAGGATCTTTCCCAATGAGAGTTTGACTGGGTTTCATAGCCCTTATCTTACACTTCAGGGATTATTGGTCTATCTGGGGACTTTACTACAAGCATCAATCAGAATATCCCCCTGTCCTATCCTGCTTATTTGTATATCACTTATACTATTATATTGAAAGGATCCAGCGTTGGAGCGCCTTTGTCACTTTAACCTTTGAACTGGCTACATATGCAATAGACTAATTTCAGTCAATTATATTGAATAGTTACAGATTTTCAATGCACACCATCTAATTGCAAAATGTACTCATATTTAGCCAACTATATTCTACTCCTTGTCCAACTATACCAAACTTACTATTCTAAGCCTTGGGGCTATTAGTAAATTGACATAAGGACTGAAAATAGCACTATATTAGTAGTTGAAACTCAGTAGAGGTGTATGTTTATTGTTCTATTATTATTTCAATTAATTAGTGAGGGTATATAGGAAGTAGAGGAATAGGGCCATCAGCCCCTGATGAAGTCTAATGTGCGAAACACATAGGGTTGCGCAATAGGCACTTGCAGTGGAGCAGAGAAGAAGTCACAGTCAGACTAATGTTTCCCCCCCTCCCCCCCTTAAGTGAGAACCAAGAACGGGAGGTGCTGCCAGCGAATAGCGTTATTGCTGTTTGGAGCCAGGTGCCAAGGGATCACAGCGGAGGTGAAGTCTCACAAGACCATTGCATCTTGCTTCCAGGACTCGGTGCGTGACGCCGGGAACGGAGGTGTAGCTGCACGAATACAAGCGTGGACTACCGGCGAGAATACCGTGATCTGCCAGAGTCTGTGCCTGCTCTACTCGACACCTGCCAATGCTAACTCACATGTAAGTGAGAGCTACTATTTTTATCTGTGTTTCAATACAGTTTTCTTATACAAGCTGTGCTTGTTTGTTTTTCTTTTTCTACGTACCAAGTTATTCCCTCTCATAAGGGGAACACAGGACTGTGGACCCTGCTCTGGTTTCACGGACTGAGCACGCTTTGTATAAGTATATTTTCTATTTACCCCAGAGATCAGACTAGTTGAGCTGGGTTCTTTTGTATATGTGTGAAAGTACTACTTGTTTCTACAGAACATGTACAAGTGTTATCTTTTGACTTGATGCTAGACTCATAAACTTGAATGTGTCATGTATTGTAGGTAGATATAACTAATTTGGATTTTGGACAACATGTAAATATGATTAAACCTGTTATGAAATGTGCCCCCCCAAAATAGAAATTATACTTGTGTTTTTGTTTTTAACTTTAAAACTATGAAACTTTATGAAAACTGTACAACATTTTGAAATACACACAGCCACTTCAGTGGCACCTGGAAAAGTGACGTCGCTCTCCATGCTGACTAGCTCATCTGGTGAAAAGGGAGGCTGGCGATTGGCCAGATGCACTACTGGCCCCAGATATTGTGGTAGACATTCTGGAGCCAGGGCTTCTATGGCCTTCTGCATGCCACAGACCATTTGGATTTGAACTGGTTCGCCCGTCTCTAATTGTCTCACGAGGTTATGTTCTCTCCGTTTCAAAACAAGACAAGAACTGGCGCGGATTGGCATTTCTTAAAGACGCGGTATAAACTTTACGATTTGCAAAAGAGAATACTGTTTTTTTTGCTGCATTTCATTCCATGACTTCTGAACATTCCAAAATGTGCTCTTTGGCAAAGACAAATTCAGAGCTACTAGAATACCCCCTTACACTACAAGAGTGAAAATCAAATTTTTCCTAATATTGCCAACTGGACAACTAGTTTGACTGAACTTGCAGCTCTTGAGAAAATTACCTCCAGAAAAGTAAATAAATGAACGACCTCTTGGATAAGATATCTTCTTCCTACAGTAAGTCTGAATAATTATAAAAATGGTATTATTATATTAACACACCTTTTTTATATACGTATATATTATACCCTCGCCCCACCCTCATTTTTATTTTATTTTTTATAGTCTTTACAGAAATTACTCATCATTTGAACAACAATACATGGTTTATGTATTTTATGATACATTTGTTAAAAAAAAAAAGGGGGGGAAGAGGACACTGCTCAAGAGATCAGTCAAAAATTAGCAAGTGCCCATGACTTAGTACATTATTGAGGCACTGTAAACATTTAAGTAGCTATCCCCAGTACTCTTTTTTTCCCAAGGGACATTGGGAGATCCCTCAAAGCTGAACCGCACTGTTTCATGTTTCCAGCTCTGGGAACCCACTGGTTTCCAAGATACTGGATGTAAATCTCCCTTCAGGGGAAACAATATGGTTGCCAAATTTCAGGCCAATTGGAAGACGAGGTTGAAGTATCCTGCAGGTAAAGTGCATTCCCTGCACATCCTGATACCAGGCTAATTAACTGGTTTGCAATGTAAAGCAAATAGTTAATGTGGGGGGGTCAATCCTATTCATCAAGTAGCTAATAATATACAGACAAATGCCTGTTAGTCTGGCTGCAGGATATACTTGTCCTGAAGTTGCTAGGACAGTCAAATAGTCAACTGCTAGAATAGGTCAATATAAGTGGGTAATAGGACTGCTGCCTGTAACTTCTAGTATATTACGTATTTTGTGGCTTAATTTATGTTGTATCTATGTGTCGCTCTTTTATATCCACACTACTCTGTAGTGAGACCTGACCAATGTTTATCACCAAAGCAGGGGCATTAACCCCCCTGTACTGTTTGCTTCTACTAAAGCTGCTTATTGATACTTAACCATATGCAGCAGTTAACTATTTGACTGTCCTGGCAACTTCAGGACAAGTATATCCTGCAGCCAGACTGACAGGCATCTGTACATTATTAGCTACTTAATAAAGGGGATTGATCTGTTCACATTAACTATTTGCTCTACATTGCAAACTAGTTTACTAGGATAGTAAACTAGGATAGTGTTATCTATCTACTTGAGAGAGAGACTTGTAGCATTACCAGAGGAGGTTTAACCCCATTATTATCTATCCCACAAGGAGTTACTTTCACCTTCATTAGAGTTTGTGGGATAGGTTATGAAGGTTGTATATTTCCTACATTACCCACATTATGTTTTTATATACCCTAGCACCTACTTAATGCAAAATCTGGGTACAGTTCGTCAATCGTCATCACTACTCCATTATTTTAAATCAGCTTATTATAAGTGTTTTTATTTATTATCATCAATTCATTACTTAAGGTGACTGAGTGCGGGTTTTCTTTCTCTAGTTGTACAGTAGTCTCTACATACAGTATACCTAGCCCAGAGGTGCACCTTCCCCTTTTCCCTTTAGGCTGAGTGAGGGTTACCTTTCCTGTATATTCTGCATACACAGGAAGGTTAAACGCAGCTCTGTGTGAGTCTGCGGTCCGTGCTCCATCCTCCTTGAAAGTTCAGATTTTTATCATTTAGGTGTCTAAATACTGAGATTAGCATTTCTTAAACCATATATATTTAGGTGACATAGGGTTGAGCACCCGCTATGTAGCATTTCTGCTCCTTCTATCTTTATCTTATCCTCTATCTTTCGTCCAGTCTATACAGAGTAGGGATTAAACAGTTTGTCGTTACTCATGGCTACATATAGCTCTAGCTGACTCTGTAACTACCATTACAGTTTGGCAATTACTACTGAGCCAATAAGTGTGTTACAAATGTTACTAACAATTACTCTGTGGTCTGGTGTATCTGAACACTGCATCACAATGCATTATAATATCTAAGCAATTGCTATAACGACATATTATTGTTTATCCAGAAAGCAATTGTTACTAATGATTGGAACATTATATCCAGTTCTTATTTTCAATTATGTGGTTCATATTTTACACCACTTCTGTTAAATGAGCATTTGCAGGGATTTTTAGCAGCTGTATAATTTCCCTGGACTCCTCCTGCCTCAAGGAATGGACTTCTTAAAATTAATTGAGGTATCAGTTATACCTAAAATATTAGGGTTATTCACCATCTCTTATGGTGTTTTATATAAGAATCACTTATAAAAAGTTAGGTTTTAATAACATTTCTTTTTTGTTCTCCTCTGAATGATTAAAATGGAGTGCCACTAGTTTGATGGGTATTTTTCTTTCTTTGTTAGCTGTTTAGAATATTTACCCTGTAGCTGAGCACCAGTCCCACTAAACATAAATAGGCTGAGCGAGGGTTCTCTTTCGACTAGTTTGTAGTAATAGAAATTACATTTAATTGTTGCAACAAAAAAAAAGAATCTCTGTGTACAGATGGTTTCAGAGAAATTGTTAGGCAAGAATATACAGTCTCAGAACATTAGTTATAACAATGTCCCATTCACGTAATACTCTTTAGCTAAGTGACATCAATTTCAGTCTATTTGTACAGACTTGCTAACTCTTCTCTGACTTTGCTGCTAAAATCCTCAGATTTTAACAATGTCATCAGTACTTCCCAGGGATTCAGGGAAGCATATTTAGCTTACAATTATATAGTTGAATGTTTAAGAATGTAATAGGTTTTTTTGTTTTATTTAATGCAGCACTTTCCCTTACCTATTTCTCCATTCCCCTCCCCCCTGTAACTTCAGTAACGTAAATCTTCCATGATACATGGCCATTTGGTAGCTGCAATGTCATCTGTTGCAGCTTCCTATTGGCCCAGGTGGCGCTGAGGATATAAACAACAAGAAAGCACCTGTACCAGCATTCCCGATATGTATTTCAGGAAGCAGGGGGTGACCAGAGCTAAATCTAACACGGTTCAGCTCTGTGGAGTCCCTGCTTACAACCAACGTCAAAAAGCAGAGACATTGAGAGAGGAACAGGTTCTTTAATTTATTGTAATTGTTTTTATTTAATTATTTTAGCTGAATTTGAAACAGTGTGCTGGAGAACTTGAGTTTTATAAGTCTCTGGGGTATATGTATAAAGGCAAAGGTTATGCAAACTTGGGGCTAAAAATTACACCATATTCTCGTTACGGTCTCCAGTAGTTCTCTTGATCTTATGATAGATAGAACCCACAATTTTGGATAAGGGCTTCACACAATCCTACTTTTCATCAGCCTCAGTAAAAAAAAAAGGGCAGTAGCCATTATGATCCATAAAAAATTTCCCTTCCATTTATATAAAAGAAAGGCAGATAAAGAGGGAAGATGTATTATCATCTCTGGTTTCCTACAAAATGTAGCTGTGACACTGACCTGTGTCTATGCACCCCACGATCCAGCCAGATTTTTCTTTGAGGCCTTCTTCAACGACCTAGAGAAAATACAGAAAGGAAAATTGAAAGTACTGTACGAAGTGACTTCAATTTTACACTAAACAATTCACTAGATAAGTCTAAATTAGAAGGCCACACAATTACAGACACACAGACAAATAGTGAGAGATTGATTTAGCAACCTTATTTCTATCTCAAATAATTCTCCCTAGTAGATGTGTGGGATGCTTACATCCATTGCAGAAAGATTACACCTTCTTCTCAAAACCCTCATCAATTGTACTCATGCATTGACTACATATTTTTAGATTCCATGTCTATACATATGATCTCCTCAGCGAAAATTCATGGTATCACATGGTCGGATCATGCTAAAATTGTATTCAATATTGAAAACAAATAACACGGTGTATACCATATTCCTGGAAGCTGAACAATTCACTGTTTAATGTCCTGAGGTTCGAAAAGACGTTGAATCAGAACCAAAGCATTACTTCTCCACAAACATTGAGCCTGACATTTCCCCAACTACCCCTTTGACAACCCATAAGGTAATAAGAGGGGTTATTATAAAACTTGCAGCTCATAGGAAAAGAACTAGGCTTCAGGAAATTAACAAATTATCAGCCAAACATCTTATCCTCGAGGCAAAACAAAAAAATACTCCAAATCTATCGGCACTGAGAGAAATAGCCATGGTGCGAAAATTAACTAAATATTTGTCTTTCTAATCACGTTGAATTGGCTCTTAGATGAACAGGACAATGGTTCTATGAGAAGGGCAAAAAGTGAGATACTGTCATATCCCGGGCCTCACCAGGCTTTCCCAGTTGGCTCTGTTTCCCTGTGGTAGTGCTGCTGGACTACTTCGCTTCCAAGATTTGCCGCTGGCTGCTCAGATTTTACTTCCTGGTTGGGAGCTACTTAAACTCTGCTACTGAATTATTTCCTTGCTGAGTTTATTCCCCATTAGCCCTTGCTGCCTTTCTGGCTATCATGGATATTCATGGATTTGCCCCCTTGCTAATTTGAACCCTTTCTCTCTGCTGCACTTCCCTGTACATGACCTCTATCTGTCTGACCTCCCACCTGCCTGCAGCCAGCCTGGAAATGTACCTGCCTGCTACCTCTTCTCTCCAGGACTCTTCTTCTACTCTGGACTAGTGGTGTACCGAGTACCCGGAATTACCCGGTACCCGGCGTTACCCGGCACATTTCCAGCTACCCGGACACACCCCAGAGTGGGTGAGGGGTTGCTCCCGGTTAGCTGCGGTGGGCATCCGTCTGCTCCTGTGTGCTCTGCTGTCCGTGTTCTTACAGATACTCTTCTAGCCAGAAAATTGAGATTGCAAAAATCACAATACAATATACTAGCTACAGTATGCACCAAAGTAATGGAACTTTGACCCACCACCCTAAAGATATAAATATATCTGCTAGATATTCCATGACTATTACAGCAAATTGTATGGTGGTAACAAGGTTCAGTCCACAAACTACCACCTCTCTGAGTTGAAACAATTTTTAGCCTCATGCAAACTTCCCCAAATCTCCCTAAAAGTGTGTAACATTTCCAATGAACCTATGACCTCAGAGGAGTTAGGACTGGCCATTAAGGGCCTCATGCAGAGAGCAGCGCTATGCAGAATTGGAGAGGGGGAAATTTTTTACCTTTTTTGGAGAGTTTTTATGTCCATATGCAGAAAGGGCAGAAAACTGCCTTTCTGCATATGGAGAGTTTCAACCAGCGCTATTAGCGCTGTTGAAACTACTGGGGAAAAAATCGCGTTTTTTTTTTTTCCCTCTCCACCGGCCGCGGAGCACCAGCTGCTTGGTGGAGAGGGAAAATGTTGAAAATCGCGCCATTTTTTTGCCGCGAACAGCCACTAGATGGCGATCGCGGCTCTCTGCATACGGCAGAGAAAAAAACTGGAGAGAATTTAAACTCTCCAGGCGCGCGGCGAATTTGAAGGGGAAAAAAAAAATGGCGCTTTTTTTTAAACTTGCCGGTTTCTGTCTTTCTGAAGGCAGAATCCGCCAATTAATGCCGCTTTCACTTTTTGCGCTGCTCTCTGCATGAGGCCCTAAATCCCTTAATCTCTAAAACTCTGGAACCTGATGGTTTCACTATTTTATACTACAAAGCATTCTCAAAGGTATTGATACCTTATCTTGGTAATCTTTTCAACAGTCTTATTAAAAAAATAAGTCCTCCCAGGAGAGATGTTCCAAGCAGATATCTCACTCATTCCTAAACCAAACATAGATTAGAAAGACTACAAAAACTATAGACCAATTTCCTTAATAAATATTGATATCAAATTACAAGCTAGAGTACTAGCAACCAGGCACATGTATTTTCTCTCCCAACTCATACATCCATACCAGGTTTGCTTTATGCTAGACCATCAGGCACCAGACAACATTAGGACAGTGGTTGACTTGATACACATTGCTAACTCTATTAAGACTCCATTAAAGCTACTACTATTAGACAAAGAAAAGGCCTTTGACAGGGACAATTTTCTATACCTGTAAACCAAACTAGAGGCCTTTGGTTTCTGGGGAAACTTCCTCACACTAATACCAGCCCTCTATAGCTCATCCTCCATTACAATAAAAAAAAAGCTAGTTTTGATTTGGTTTCCCTCTGTCGCCACTTCTCAAGGTGTGAAAGATATATTTCCGACAAGGGCGCTCAGCTGATTAAATTAATATGAAATAAAACAGGTTGGTCTATGTTACATATTAGATACATATTTCACCTTCAAATATTAAAGGTATCCCTATCAAGATGGGTGTCTGCACATGTAATTTAATTATACAAATGCAACAGTAAAAGTAGCATCCTTCTAGGTGCTATAGAAAGAAAGTTATGGTGTATTTTTATACTCAGGCATTAAGAAAAACTATTTTCATTCCCCAGGCCATAACATTTTCATTACAGAGTTAAGGACGTGCCCAGAAGGTGGGCTTATTCTATTTCCAATGCAGGGGGTTTTAGTATAAAAACCATGCATTTGGGAATATGAATTTCAACCACACATTAAATAAGTTATGGTGCGTAAAAAAGTGACAAACAACCTCCATCGTGTAGCATACAGCAAATAAAAATATCACTTGTGAACACATTCACATTCTCAGACCGGTCTGCACCCCTTATTTTTGCCATTATCTCCTAGCATACAATGCTTCCACTGCAGCTAGAGATTCTGGGAAATGGTTTGTCACATTGGATATTGCTCTGGACTTCTTTGTTTCTTGTTTTATACAATTAGCCACGCCCATTAGCACTCGTTTTGACACATATACATATATATGTTGTGGTAATTTGGAGGGGGGTTCTGAGAGCTTGCTGGGTATCTGTGTGTTTGTTAGATTCTGGGAGATGACCTGTAAATGAGCATATAGTGTCACCCTTTGCTTCAAATACCTATAGATACCGTATGGACCCCTATAACCGTATGCCTCCTGCATTACACAGCTTTTCAGCACAGGCTGGGGTAATGAAGTGCAAATCCAGTGAATTTAGAGTTCAACAGATGAGTGTTTTACGTCAACTAGACATGTGAATTCTCATATTCCAATTTCCATCACTTCTTGGAGCAATCTGATATTGTTAAGTGGTAACGTATTTCAATTTTCGATTTTGAGCCTGTTAATTTTAAGAAACTGTCTGGATATTTTATGCTGGACATTTCTTGTAACATTCTATTTTTTCCCCTGTAACTAAGCACTGCACTAGTTTTGTATATTACATCTAAAATGTAATAAGTATTGTCTTTTAGGCTTTTAAATGAATCTGATGCTTTTTGAAAAGAATAACACATTTTGCTACATTAGATTTAGTGTTAAATTACATCATTTTTCCTAGTAAACGGGCCAAGGTCTCTGCAAGTAAAAGTCGAAACTATTTTTGGTGGCGAAGCAAATTGAGATATATTGTGATGGGTTGGAAATATTACTCATTTTAAGGACCCTGCAGGGAGATAAATGAGTTAGCTAGAGTGTGTATTAACCCTTGTCACATACACAAGTAATGTGCTCACATGTGTGCTGCGCGTGACAGATTGGTCAATATTTAAAAACCTACTGCCCGGCTAATAACATAAGACTCCAAACTATAGATGAATAAAAAGAACAGGCCATTGCATTCCCTACCATCAACCATTGTCCTAAAATTTGGGACACTCCCACCATACACGCAAATATGACCACTTTGGGCGTGTTTTTTTTTTTTTGTTTGTTTGTTTGTTGTCTCTCCACAGGCCAAATGCCTTGGCCGATTCTGATTAAATTTAAGGGTATCTTTCTGCCGTCCTTACTTACCTGCCAGGCGTTTCAAAAAAGTGCTGTCTTTATACAAAGCACTAGCTATATTATTTTGCAACTTGTACAAATTTTTCACACAATTTGCTTCAACCGTTACAGAGAAATTACAGTTTTAAAACGAAAATAAATTGGTAACCACGGTAAAAACAACAACACTGTAAAACAAGTGAATAAAGTGATTATCAAAAAATGGCACTCAATCCAAACCCAGTGCAGTTTTAAATCATGTGGACTTTGCTATAAATGCCTTTGTTATATTACTTTTTCTTTTATTCAAGTGAGCCTATGAAACCACAGCATTTACCCCAGTCCATGATAGTCTTTTTAAACATTCATGTTCTTATAACATGGATGTCTTTTTAACTTTTTAAGCTTTGTGTTTCAAGATTTTATACATTTATGATATTAAATTAAAATAGTTTACATTTGTAAATGTCATTTTTGGAATTCGCTCAAGTCCCTTGTGGAGAGTTTTTTGCTAATCATTTTTAGAATATTTTGGTAATGATTTGGGTGACTGACTTGACTGACTGGGTGGGTGACTGACTGATTGGGTGGGTGACTGACTGACTGGGTGGGTGACTGACTGGTTGGGCGACTGACTGCCTGGGAGCATTTAGCCCCCCCCCCCAGCCTGTCTCTCTCCTCTCCCCCCCAGTCTCTCTCTCAGAACTCTCCCCACTCCAGCCTGTCTCTCTCTCTCTGCTCTCTCCTCACTCCAGCCTGTGTCTCTCTCTCTGCTCTCCCTAGTCCAGCCTGTCTCCCCCTTGCATCTTCGTTCACCTCCACCCCCTTACCTCCGTTCACCTCCCCCCCTTTTCTCCGTTCACACCCTCCCCCTTTACCTCCATTCACCTCCCCCCCTTACCTCCGTTCACCCCCTCCCCCTTTACCTCCGTTCACCTCCCCCCCTTACCTCCGTTCACCTCCCCCACCTTACCTCCGTTCACCTCCCCCTTACCTCTGTTCACACCCCCTTACCTCCATTTACCCCCTTAGCTCCGTTCACCCCCTCCCCTTTACCTCCATTCACCCCCCCCCCTTTACCTCTGTTCACCACCCCCCTTATCTCCGTTCATTCCCCCCTTGCATCACCGTTCACCTCTCCTGCACGTCGCCCGCCCCACGGGGCCTAAACGGGAGGCCGCAGCAAGAGCGGAGCGAGGCGCCTGCTGCAGGGGGGGGAATAGATCTGGGACCTGGCAGCCCGACATGGCGCTGGTGGCGCCGGGTTCGGTCCACCGCAGCCACCCGGCCCACCGCAGACTCCCGCCCAGGCTCTGCAGTTGGTAGTGTGTGTGTCCCATTCCACAGGTACCTGCTCGGGCCAGGCCCACTGCAGCCTCCCGGAATAGCGCACCCAGCTCTGCAGGGGATGGTGTGCGTGTGCGTCCCCCCCTTCCCCCGGTACCTGATCGGGCCCGGCACACCGCAGCCTCCTGGAATAGCAGCCCCAGCTCTGCGGGGGGGGTGCATCCCCCCATTCCCCCGGTACCTGCTCCAGTCCCCACAGCCTCTCGGGATAGCGGCCCCGGCTCTGCAGGGAATGGTGGCATGCCCCCCCCCCCCTTCCCCTGGTACCTGATCGGGCCCGGCACACCACAGCCTCCTGGCATAGCACCGCCGAGCACACGCCATCACAGTGCGCAGCCACATTCCCCGGCACCCGCAACACACTTAGTTGCAATTGTCGGACTGCGACCCGCTCCAATAGGATGAGGCAAAGAAGGGGAGGCCTCACACTGCTCGTGCGGCGCGCGCTGCCTCCTTCCCACGTGACGTCGTAGCGTGGCAGCCATTTTAAGTGATGTTGGAGTAGTCGGAGGAGGAAAATGCCACCGAGGAGGAAAATGCCGCCGTAGTACCCCACCGAAAATACCTAGTCGCCAGGGGGTTCAATGCAGTCGCCCCTGGCGACCGCATTTGTCGAGGACTATATATATAATTATATATTTAGAATTTTTATGTAATATAGGACGTAATATATATTAGAATAATTTCTTCTTCATGTAAATTTGCAAGTTTGCAAGCCCCCCTAAGCTTTTTGAAGCTCTTGTATCCAGTCACTTTGGAACAAGAGGGGTAGCCGAGCACACCAAGTCAAAATGCAATATATTACAAAAAGATCATTTTCTTGACTGATCAGTCACAAACCATGGTTTGTGACTGTGATCAGTCAATAAAATGATCTTTTTGTAATATACAGGCATACCCCGCTTTAAGGACACTCACTTTAAGTACACTCGCGAGTAAGTACATGTCGCCCAATAGGCAAATGGCAGCTCACGCATGCGCCTGTCAGCACGTCCTGAACAGCAATACCGGCTCTCTACCTGTACCGAAGCTGTGCACAAGCGGGGAGACTATAGAGCATGTTATAAATGTGTTATTTACATCAGTTATGCACGTATATGACGATTGCAGTACAGTACATGCATCGATAAGTGGAAAAAAGGTACTGCTTCACTTTAAGTACATTTTCGCTTTACATACATGCTCCGGTCCCATTGCGTATGTTAATGCGGGGTATGCCTGTATTGCATTTTGACTTGGTGTGCTCGGCTACCCATCTTGTTCTATATGCAGTAACCCTGACTAGGTTCTTTCTGCCTGCAGCACCCGCATTTATTCTTGATTGTTGCTTTTGTCTCCATGTAGTTGGGGCATCCCAAGTTGCATTTATCTTGACTTTTTTGTATTCAGTCTCCTTTAGACAAATGATTTGATGGATGTCTCTTGCCTCTCCTCTGTGGCTGGCTTCTGCACTTCCTGGTTGGAGTTACTGGATGCTCACTGGGTTAGCAGCAGCTTCAGCTTTGCCACAGCAAAGCGTGGATACTATTGTGAGTGATGATGCTGCTGATCAACTTGCATTCCCAGAAGAATTTCTAAACAGTCTTACTCCAACCGGAATGCCACCTCATGAACTGAAACTTAAAGTAGCAGCTGTTATCATGCTCTTTAGAAACCTAATGCAGTTGACAAGACGTACTGTTATTCAAATACGAACACACATAATCTAAGCAACAGTGACCGATGCAGTAAACTGAGACACAGTATTTATTCTAACAATCCCAAATCTGATGGAAGGTGTGCGATTTTTGGAATAAGTACAGTGTCTGAGTTTGAAAAAATTTTGATAAAAAAAAAATAAGAATAAAAATTCTGTGATCGTCCGATAACCGATGTTAAGCAACATCGGGTTTTGCTACAGCAAAGCGTTGATACTATTAATTACATTAATGTTCCAATGTTTAATTAATAACCTTTAAGATCTGCTAGGTCGGCGTAATAACGCCGGTTAACGCTAGTTTAAATATACTTTGCATAGACATTAGCATATCTCTCAGCCAGGTACTGTACATCAGGTGTGCTCCTTTTTCTCAGCACAGGCATGAGTCCCTAATGTATTTGAAGGGACGATTGAAGGGGATATCTATACCACTGGAGACACTACAAAATTGAAAACGCTCTCTAAGTGGAGTATATGCTTTAGAAATATGCTTAAAGGTTTTTACTCCTTGATATAGAACTGTAAGGGGTGAAACGAGTAGGAGGGCTCCTACACCTCCTGTGGGTGAAGTTATTGCTTAAATAAAACTTTTTTTTTTTTTTCAAACCTGGCTTCTTTGGCAGTGTGCTGCAGTTTTCATTTTTTCCCCAGCCATTATTCCTTTGTCCAAAAATCTTGGAAGCAGCTGCAAGACAAGATGGCGGGGAGCACCAGCGCAATCGAATAGCTTCAGAAGATCCAGCCCAATGTACCAGAGACTATGTAATAAGTCACGCCAGTTCACCATCACTACCCGATGAGGAGGGTATCACAGATGCCGAAGCTATGGAGAATCCACGTGAAGTAGATGCTGTTCCTCTAAAAGGTATATGCTACCTGAGATGGCTACAGCTACCACAGTGATCCACATGCTCGCACAAATATGAATGTACTACAACAGGCTCGCAAATCCAGGTACACTCGCACAAAGAAACAAACTTCTTCATGCTTACATGCAGTCATAGCACATCTACCGCAAGGAAGAGATAACTGCAAGGCTTTCTTCAGCAAGGAACATTGCACATAACGCATACTGTACACACACACACACACACACACCAAAGCCATCTGATCAACCCCACTCTTCCTTACAGTTCAGTGCTGCGAACCTAAATGGCGGACTGAGTAACATACCCAAATACAACAGCCCACATCTTCCGCAATGGTCCCAGACAGAAGCATCAGGCTTAACAGACTTAGCCAAGTACTTGGTCCGGCGTGAACTGGTCAACACAGGACTCACCATGTTCGATGACCGTCCTGAGAACTACAGAGCATGGAAGTCTACATTCAACAATGTAATCAGGAGCCTGGACATCACCGCAAGTGAAGAACTTTACCTGTTAGGCAAATGTTTGGGGAAAGACTCTTCAGAGTACGTGAAGAGACTCAGGTCAGTAAACGTGAACAGCCATCAAGAAGGTCTTAACTGAGTATGACAAAGACTAGAGGAGTGCTATGGCAACCCAGAGGTAATTGAAGACGCGCTTTTCAAAAGAATTGATAACTTCCCCGACTATCAAGTTGTAAAAGCTTGGAGATCTTCTGCGGGAATTATAATTTGCAAAGGCTGACCCATTTCTACCATGTCTCAACTTTCTAGACACTGCTCGTGGAGTAAGAGCCATCCTGGAGAAACTGCCACATAACCTTCAAAAAAGATGGATCTCACAAGTTTCAAGGTACAAAAGAGAGAAGAAAGTTGCCTTCCCTCCCTTTTCATTCTTTTTAAACTTCATTAGTGAATCGGCAAAAACAAGAAATGATCCTAGCTTCACCCTAAGTACATTAACCGTATCTAGTGCAAGCTACTTAAAGAATGAAGGACCAGTGACAAGATTCGGTAACACTAAAACACCTATCTCAGTCTACAGGACAGATGTGTCTCCTACAACATATACATGTACTAACTATCCTATCACTACAAGCCCATGCACAAAAAACAACACCCACTTAACATGTGTATTGGGTTTAGAATGAAGGCCATAAAGGAACGCAGGAACCTACTCAAGGAGCTTGGAGTTTGCTTCTAATGCTGCGCTTCCACAAATTACTTGTAAAGAGACTGTAAAGAAGCTATCAAATGGACAAAGTGTGATAGTGCCAAGCATGTAGCAGCTTTACATCCAGAGACATTTATACCTAACCAACACAACGCCCTTACCCCCATGACAAAGCAGGGCGGGGAGGAGGGAGATGAGAAAATATCATCACCATCTGTCACATCCAAGTGCACTGAGGTTTGTGTAGAAGGACGCGATGGGAGATCCTGCTCCAAAATATGTATTGTCGCAGTACACCCCGAGGGACAACCTGAGAGGGCTATAGGAATGCACGCCATAATCGATGATCAAAGCAACCAATCATTAGTTCCGTCAGAATTCTTTGACTTATACAAGATATGAGACAACACCTCCCCCTACGCACTTAGAACATGGGCAGGACGAATGAAAACAACTGGGAGGAGAGCAAACAACTACATCATGTGTACCATAGATGGTAGAATAAAGATACCACTCCCTACACTTATATAATGTAATCAAATGGCAGAGAACAGGAGCGAGATTCCCACACCAGACGTGACACGTCATTACCCACATCTTAGGGGAATAGCCGGTCGCATTCCACTGTTAGAACAAGATGCCCAGATTTTACTACTGCTCAGCAGGGACATCCTGATGGTACATAAAATCTGCAAACAGCGCAATGAACCCCATAACGCCCCTAGGCCCAAAAACAAATATAAGGGAACATGGACATGCATCCCTCTTCAAACCATGTCCTAGCCCAGGGGTGCGCAAACTTCCTGTGCTGCGCTCCCCTGCCTGATATCCACCAGTGTCGTGCCCCCTGACGCCGCGTTGCATGGAGATGCGTGGACTGAAGCTGGGTAAGTAAATTACAGAGGGCTCGTTCGTGCTCTCAGCGCGGGGCATCTGTAAACACACCCCCCCAAAAAAAGTCTTACGCCCCCCAGTTTGTTCACCGCTGTCCTAGCCATATCCATGTGAACAAAAGACTTGGCAACGAAGAGAAACAAAGTCATATCACTGAAACCCACAAAGACATCTTTATATCAGAGAAGTGTGGCAATGGCCTAGGACAGGGGTGCGCAAACTGGGGGGCGCGACCCCCAGGGGGGGCGCGAGACTGCCGGCGGGGGGGCACGGGGTTTACAGAGGCCCTGCGCACCTCCCGAAGGCACTTAAATTAAGTGTCGGGGGAACTGCAGGGCCTCTGTAAACCTTTACTTACCTAGGCTCCGGCGGCTTCCTTCCTGCGTCGCATTGCAACGCGGCGTCAAAATGACGCCGCAAGGTCATGCGACGTCATGTTGCTATGGCAACATGACATCATGACGCCGGAGCGCAGGTAAGTGGGGGTTAGGGGGGCGCGGGAGTGAGGGGACCGCCGGCAGGGGGGCGCAGGGAAAAAAGTTTGCACCCCCCCTGGCCTAGGATTTATAGAAGTCCAGATGACAGAATATGATGAACCACCTTCGTCAAAGGAAGAAAAAGATTTCCTGAGGACAAAGAACTCTTTAAAGACAAATAAAACAGTTGGATGGCTCCGCTTCCATTCCATTCACCCGGTAAACCTCTCCTAAACAGAGTAGAAGGAATCAGGAAATGCACACAACCAGATCAGTGGCACAAAGTGCCTACAGACCGGAACCCTGCAGACCATGCTACTGGGTCAGTGTCTACAGCTCACCTGCAAAGCGTGTCATGGCTTACAGAACCAAATTCTCTGACACAACCTGATGAGATGCCATCGGTTCCAGCAGACACATTTGAACAAGTAAATCCTGAAGTATACAGAGAGATCCGCCCTCAAGTCTGTGCTCCGGTCACAAACGTGACATCAAAGAATATGCTCGGATCCCATCGTTTATCAAAATGGACAATGATTCAGTGAGCGTTTGCGCGTCTCAGGCATGTAACCATTTCTTTCCGCCAAACACTTGGTGGTAAAGTAGACAGCTGTCGTGGTTGGCTTCTGTGCAAGAGATTAAACACAGTCAGTGAAATAACAGAGGCAAAGAAGATTGTCCCCAGTTGCGTCCAGGAAGAAACGCACTCAGAGAAAATCATCTGCATCAGCGGTAAAAGGGATATCTCCAAAGGGAGTTCCCTCTGGAAGTTGAATCCTACAATCAACAAGGACGACCTTATGAGAATAGGTGGTCGCCTTACCAATTCCCAATTCCCAATTGTACTGGGAACACACAATTCGAATCCCTCGACGAACCAGACTCCATGATCCTGGAATACAGATGCACGGGGGGTGAGGGAGTGTGTCGCCGACAGATGTAGTCATAAGCAGCAGATTATGATCGTGGTGAACAGCAGCATGGCCATGCTTGGTAGATAGGGTAGAATAAGGTGGGGAGGAAGAACAGAAAAGGGCTGATGGTGTAGTATGTCAAAAACAATTTTAATGAATAATACACATATAAAAGCCCCACTGAGGGCGTACTCACAATTGGCACAGCCACTCAGGGCATGTAAAGGTATCTTTAGCAGCAACGAGCTGCTCTGGGTGGGTCTAGTCCGTCTGGGTCTGCCGTTAGCAATCTCCACAAGCGGCCGCTGGGGTACTCGCGCGGTTGACTCCTGTCGGCGTCTGACGTCACTTCCCGACTGAAACAAAGTTCCTCCTCCTCTCCTCAACGCGTTTCGCAAGATAGACAATCACTTGCTTCGCCAGGAGTGTGATTTTTCCATGATCCTGGCGGCAGGTTCAACTTGACTCTCCCATGACAACATTTATGGTTGCAGTCTCAACAATTATCAAAGACAGAACCTTTATCGGGACCATTACAGAGACATCTTTCTAGGTGTTTCAACTGAGTTCTAGGAAATCAGAACATTGGGGCTTCAATCTAGGGAGGACCGGGACTGTAAAGACTTGGTATACCACCAACTGGGTGTCTGTCAGTGTCTTCCTAGACATCCGGCTCTCAGCCACAGTTCCCTTGCCTGTCCACCGGGTGTGCTGCTGTTTCTGTCTGCTCTGGGGTTCCTGTCTGTCTCCTCTTGTTGATCCTGTCCTCTGTCCTTATAGTTTCCTGTGCTTCCTTGCCTTTGCTTTGTGTTGTGTTCGCTGGACTTCTCTGCTACAGTCTGTTCCTGGTTACTGTACTTGTCCTTGTGAATAAAGGTCATTGCCTACAATTAGGCTTGTTCCTTGTCTGTTCCTTGCCCTGTCCCTGCCATAGCCTCTGATCCTGTGAATTCCCTGCTGCCAACCTCTGCCTGTGACCCCAAAAACTATTCTTGCTGCCTGCCCTGGACCCCTGCTTGTGACCCAGAGCATGCTTATTGCCACCTGCCCTGGACCCTTGCCTATGAACCTGATGCCTCCTCGCCTGTCCCCTGCTGTTCTGGCCACTGAGGTCCAACCAGCACTAGAAGTCTTGACAGTGTCCCTATTACCATTTGTGGGTCCCATCCATTCAATGGCTCCTAAAGAGACATTAAGGAGCAGATCGCCATGGCTGGTGCACCTACTTTGAACCCACCTCATCAGAAAGACTTTGCATCCCCAGAGCTACCCGTCGGTACCATGAAGTTATCATGGACTATGGACTTACAGTCATATTAATGTTGATTTTCATATGTTCCACATATATTTTGTATAGTGGTATTTAATAATACTAGACAGTGAGTGTTCTGTCTCCTGTTTCAGTTCACTTCCTGGTTTCTTTCTGTTGCAACCCCCCCTATCCTCTCTGACTTGGGCAGCCCCTCCTCTACTTGTCACTTGGTGCGGTCCTACCCCTATTTCCTGCTCTGTCTATGTAATTGCCTTCCTTTTCAGATCTTGCCTCTCTGCTTGACAGTTCTCCCACTGCTTCCCTGTGAGAAGCTTGTTATTTACCTATTCCTATTTCCAGTGGTTGACAAATCACCAAAAAATCTACTCGCCACACAAAAAAATCTACTCGCCACCTAGTACCAAACGTGTGCTGCTTGGGCCAATAGGAGCTCGCCACGATGTTAAATCCACTCGCCCGGGGCGAGCAAATGTATAGGTTTGTCGAACACTGCCTATTTCTATTACATGTTCCCATCCCGTAATGTTGTATTTCCTCAGTACTTTTTCCCCTTTTTATTTGTTTTTTTCCCCCAATAAAACATTTCAAAGAATAAGAGGCCTCCCTTTGTATAGAATCGGAATTGAGTTAAGCTGTTTGCCTCTACTCACTAGCCACAGTGTGCATGAGTCAGAACATACACACTATTGGGCGCCCCCCAGTGGGGCAGATTCTGCTGGGGGACACGGGCGGTTGCAGAGGTCCTGCGCTCTTCCCCACGGCATTTAATGTAATGCTGGGGGATCGCGTGAGGCCCCTGCAACATTCCACTTACCTTATTTCAGCCGGCTGTGACGCATCGTCATTGCAACGTGGCATCAAATGACACCGCCGGCCATGTGACATGACGTTACATGCATCAAATGACGCCGCGGGTCACGTGACATGACGTCACATGACCCCGCAGCTTCACTTGATGCGGATGTAAGGTGGGGGGAGGGCGCCTTACCGGGGAAAACTAGACATGGGGCGCAGCAGGAATAGTTGGCGTTCCCCTGGTTTAGAGGATTCAGTCATAGTTTCAGCTTAGTTAAGATATTCGTACATTTTTATATTTGTTTTTCTACATTGAATGTATTACATTTTGATGACACAAATAGCATAGTGTTGTAGATAGATACACATTTTTGTTTTTCACGTATGTTTTAGGGTATTTTGTGATATATTTTACCAATAGTTTTTAGATATTTGATATTTCTGGGTAGATGTATACAGTTTGAAGAGAGCTGTCTTTTCTCCTCATTCTTTGCAAAAACGACACATCTGACTGGCTGAATGTTGTCGGCTGCAACCAAATGGGTGCATGAGAAAGAAAGATGTCCCCCTCCTGTCCTGTATTGGCAGAGGGCTACATACATTTATTTTTTAATTTTACAAACATTTGTTTTCCATTTTTCTAATGCCACAGATTTGATTTGAAACGATTAACATTTAATTTCCATTTGCTTAGCCTCCAAACACTGAGCGCCTTGTGTTATTAGGATCAAGTGTCTCCTGAAATCACCCCAAGGTTGCTCCTCTCCGCTCTCCCCCCCACGCCTCACACTTCCCTCTCTCCCCCACGCCTCACACTTCCCTCTCTCCCCCACGCCTCACACTTCCCTCTCTCCCTCACGCCTCACACTTCCCTCACTCCCCCACGCCTCACACTTCCCTCCCTCCCCCACGCCTCACACTTCCTTCCCCCCCCCCACGCCTCACACTTCCCTCCCCCCCAACGCCTCACACTTCCCTCCCCCCCCACGCCTCACACTTCCCTCCCCCCCCCACGCCTCACACTTCCCTCCCCCCCCCACGCCTCACACTTCCCTCCCCCCCACGCCTCACACTTTCCCCCCCCCCCACGCCTCAAACTTCCCTCCCCCCCACGCCTCACACTTCCCTCCCCCCCACGCCTCACATTTCCCTCCCCCCCACGCCTCACATTTCCCTCCAACCCCACGCCTCACATTTCCCTCCAACCCCACGCCTCACACTTCCCTCCCCCCCCCACGCCTCACACTTCCCTCCCCCCCACACGCCTCACACTTCCCTCCCCCCCCACGCCTCACACTTCCCTCCCCCCCCACGCCTCACACTTCCCTCCCCCCCACGCCCACGCCTCACACTTCCCTCCCCCCCCACGCCTCACACTTCCCTCCCCCCCCACGCCTCACACTTCCCTCCCCCCCACGACTCACACTTCCCTCCCCCCCCACGCCTCACACTTCCCTCCCCCCCCCACGCCTCACACTTCCCTCCCCCCCACGCCTCACACTTCCCTCCCCCCCACGCCTCACACTTCCCTCCCTCCCCCACGCCTCACACTTCCCTCCCCCACGCCTCACACTTCCCTCCCCCACGCCTCACACTTCCCTCCCCCACGCCTCACACTTCCCTCCCCCACGCCTCGCACTTCCCTCCCTCCCCCACGCCTCGCACTTCCCTCCCTCCCCCACGCCTCGCACTTCCCTCCCCCCCCACGCCTCACACTTCCCTGCCCCCCCACGCCTCACACTTCCCTCCCCCCCCACGCCTCACACTTCCCTCCCCCCCGCCTCACACTTCCCTCCCCCCCCACGCCTCACACTTCCCCCCCCCACGCCTCACACTTCCCCCCCCCCCACGCCTCACACTTCCCCCCCCCCACGCCTCACACTTCCCCCCCCCCACGCCTCACACTTCCCCCCCCCACGCCTCACACTTCCCCCCCCCCACGCCTCACACTTCCCTCCCCCCCCCACGCCTCACACTTCCCTCCCCCCCCCCCCACGCCTCACACTTCCCTCCCCCCCCCCACGCCTCACACTTCCCCCCCCACGCCTCACACTTCCCCCCCCCACGCCTCACACTTCCCTCCCCCCCCCACGCCTCACACTTCCCTCCCCCCCCCCACGCCTCACACTTCCCTCCCCCCCCCCCACGCCTCACACTTCCCTCCCCCCCCACGCCTCACACTTCCCTCCCCCCCCCCACGCCTCACACTTCCCTCCCCCCCCCCCACGCCTCACACTTCCCTCCCCCCCCCCACGCCTCACACTCCCCTCCCCCCCCCCACGCCTCACACTTCCCTCCCCCCCCCCCACGCCTCACACTTCCCTCCCTCCCCCACGCCTCACACTTCCCTCCCCCCCCCCACGCCTCACACTTCCCTCCCCCCCCCCACGCCTCACACTTCCCTCCCTCCCCCACGCCTCACACTTCCCTCCCTCCCCCACGCCTCACACTTCCCTCCCTCCCCCACGCCTCACACTTCCCTCCCTCCCCCACGCCTCACACTTCCCTCCCTCCCCCACGCCTCACACTTCCCTCCCCCCCCCCACCCTCACACTTCCCTCCCCCCCCCCACCCTCACACTTCCCTCCCCCCCCCCCACCCTCACACTTCCCTCCCCCCCCCCCACGCCTCACACTTCCCTCCCCCCCCCCCACGCCTCACACTTCCTCCCCCCCCCCACGCCTCACACTTACGCCTCACACTTCTCTCCCCCACGCCTCACACTTCCCTCCCCCACGCCTCACACTTCCCTCCCCCACGCCTCACACTTCCCTCCCCCACGCCTCACACTTCCCTCCCCCACGCCTCACACTTCCCTCCCCCACGCCTCACACTTCCCTCCCCCACGCCTCACACTTCCCTCCCTCCCCCACGCCTCACACTTCCCTCCCCCACGCCTCACACTTCCCTCCCTCCCCCACGCCTCACACTTCCCTCCCTCCCCCACGCCTCACACTTCCCTCCCTCCCCCACGCCAGACACTTCCCTCCCTCCCCCACGCCTCACACTTCCCTCCCTCCCCCACGCCTCACACTTCCCTCCCTCCCCCACGCCTCACACTTCCCTCTCCGTCAATTCCGTGCAGTCAGCTAGGCAGCGATATCGGTGACGTCACGACAACCCGGAACCGCTGCGGGGGAGGGTAGGCGCGCGCGCTCTGTCCGTTATCGGCGGCGCGTGTTTTGAAAGTGCCCGCGGCCTCGCGCCTGCCCTGGTGTGTGCAGGCACAGAGTGCCCCCTCCCCCTCTCACCCTGCTCAGCATGAGCGAGGATTTCCGGAAGGCGGAATCCGGCACGCAGGTAGCACCAGCAGACCGGGGAGCTGATGTGTGGGGCTGTGCAGGCTGCTGTGAGCCATTGTGTCCTTAGAGTTGTCAATTCTCCCAATTTAGGACACGGCCCTTACCTCACCCCTCCCCCCCCCCCCCATTGTCCTCCTCTCCCACCCCCCACCAGCAGCAGGGAATCACTGTCCTCCTCTCTTCCCCCCCACAGGGAATCACCGTAGTCTTCCCCCTCCCCCCCACACACAGGGAATCGCCGTCCTCTCCCCCCCCCCTAGGGAATCACTGTCCTCTCCCCCCCCCCTTCCCACAGAGAATCGCTGTCCTTTCACCCCCCCCCCCCCCCCACAGGGAATCACTGTTCTTTCTCTCTCTCCCCCCCCCCACAGGGAATCACTGTTCTTTCTCTCTCCCCCCGCCCCCCCCACGCCTCACACTTCCCACGCCTCACACTTCCCCCCCCCCCCCACGCCTCACACTTCCCCCCCCCCCCCCACGCCTCACACTTCCCCCCCCCCACGCCTCACACTTCCCCCCCCCCCCCACGCCTCACACTTCCCCCCCCCCCCCACGCCTCACACTTCCCCCCCCCCCACGCCTCACACTTCCCCCCCCCCCACGCCTCACACTTCCCCCCCCCCCCACGCCTCACACTTCCCCCCCCCCCCCACGCCTCACACTTCCCCCCCCCCCACGCCTCACACTTCCCCCCCCCACGCCTCACACTTCCCCCCCCCCCACGCCTCACACTCCCCCCCCCCCCCCACGCCTCACACTTCCCCCCCCCCCACGCCTCACACTTCCCCCCCCCCACGCCTCACACTTCCCCCCCCCACGCCTCACACTTCCCCCCCCCCCACGCCTCACACTTCCCCCCCCCCACGCCTCACACTTCCCCCCCCCCCCACGCCTCACACTTCCCCCCCCCCCACGCCTCACACTTCCCCCCCCACGCCTCACACTTCCCCCCCCACGCCTCACACTTCCCCCCCCCCCACGCCTCACACTTCCCCCCCCCCCCCACGCCTCACACTTCCCTCCCCCCCCACGCCTCACACTTCCCTCCCCCCCCACGCCTCACACTTCCCTCCCCCCCACGCCTCACACTTCCCTCCCCCCCCACGCCTCACACTTCCCTCCCCCCCGCACCTCACACTTCCCTCCCCCCCCGCACCTCACACTTCCCTCCCCCCCCCGCACCTCACACGTCCCTCCCCCCCCCGCACCTCACACTTCCCTCCCCCCCCCACGCCTCACACTTCCCTCCCCCCCCCCACGCCTCACACTTCCCCCCCCCCCCCCCCACAGGGAATCACTGTTCTTTCTCTCTCTCCCCCCCCCAACCCACAAGGAATCACTGTTCTTTCTCCCTCCCCCCCCCCCCCCAACCCACAGGGAATCACTGTTCTTTCTCTCCCCCACCCCCACAGGGAATCACTGTTCTTTCTCTCTCTCTCCCCCCCACCCCCACCCCCATAGGGAATCACTGTTCTCTCTCTCCCCCACCCCCACAGGGAATCACTGTTCTCTCTCTCCCCCACCGGGAATCACTGTTCTTTCTCCCCGCTCCCCCCCCCCCCAACCCACAGAGAATTACTGTTCTCTCCCTCCCCCCCATTCATTCACACTTCCCTCCTTCCCATTGTTCAGTCTGGTTTCCATCCCTCACATTCTACTGAAGCTGCCCTCCTCACCATCCTTCACTTTATATCCCAAATTTGCATCCTCATTCATCCTAAGGCGGCTGCGGCTAGGGTGACGCTGAGTGGGAGCTCGTGCTGGCCGCAATGAAACACATTGCAGCAATGTGTGTGGCCAGCGCCCGCGGCTGCGCATGCATGGCGCTTAGCTGCTTGCAGAGCAATCAAATTGTATTTGCACGCTCGTTGGCGCGTCACGTGAGCGGCTCGCTCAATGAGGTCTCTGTGATGCCATGGCTGCACCCCCCACCCCTTGAGCATGCAACTGGCTAGCCAGGAAACATCTGATGTCACGGCGCTCCAGCAGCAGCGAGCACTCTCCCACCATGGCCGCAGCCTAATCCTCCTCGACCTCTCTTCAGCCTCTGACACTGTCAATCACCTCACCCTCATTTCCACCCTTCCCAACCTTGGCGTCACTGACACCGCCCTCTCATGGCTCATCCTATCTCTCCTACTGCTCCTACTCTGTCACGTTCAACAATTCATTCTCTTCGCCCTCCAGCCTCCAAATGGGTGTGCCCCAAGGCTCCGTCCTTGGTCCTTTCCTCTTTTCCCTCTACACTGCCCCCCATTTGTAACTTTGTCTCCTCCCATGGATTCAACGTCCATTTTTTTGCAGACGACATCTAAAGCTATTTTTCCTTCCCACTATTCTCATCTGAATTTTCCACCCGTATCTCTGCCTGCCTTTCTACCATTTCCACCTGGATGTCCTCCCACTTCCTACAAATTAACCCAGCTAAGACTGATGTCCTCTTCTTTCCAGCTTCCTCCTCCCCAATCGCCACCATCGCCCCCTCCCCTTCTGCTCGCAATCTTTGACTCTTCCCTTCTTTTCACCCAGCACATCACCTCCATCACTACCAAGAAAAATTTGTCCACTCGTTTCTCTCTCCATGGCCAAAGCTGTCATCTACTTCCTCATCTTCACCTGTCTCGACTAATGTAACTCCCTTCTCCTCAGTCTCCCCTTCTACTCGATATCCCTCCAACAAATCTAAAATGCTGCAGCCCGTACACTTTTCAATCTCCCACATACTGCCCATGCTACCCATCATACAACGTTCCCTCTTCAGAGTCCTCATCCTGGTCTAGAAATCTCTCAATGGTCTTGCCCCCATCCCCCCTTATCTTTCAGCACTCATCTGGCTATACCCCTTCCCATCATCTTTGCTCCCTGACTGCCAAAACCAACACATGCAAACAACCACACAGAATATTGAAAAATAGCCTGTTTCTTGTTCTTACTTTGGTCTCAATTTAAAGCTTTATTCCCCTTTGAAATCAGAGTTTTTGTCCAGAAAGGAAACTAAACGATGTATCAAACTTTACTTAAAGGCAATCCAAGCAGTTAAAAAAAAAAAAAAAAAAAGTCTGCGTGCAGCGCATGCGCATTTTAAGTGAAACTTCTTTGTCTTCTGCTACTGTTTTGTCACAGAAATTGTATTTGTGATGGTGATGTTTTTAATTAAAAATCAAAACACAAGTTCACTGACAAAACGCAAAGAAATTTGACTTAGAATGCGTGTGCTCTGCACACACATCCTGTTTTAGCTATTTGCACTTCTATATGTATACTAACTGAATTCCTTGTGAGTGACTGTGTTTGGGGCGGGTCTGCGCATGCGTGTCACCGGGCGGGCCTGTGCATGAATCACCAGAGGTTCTGCGCACACGCGCTGACCTGTCGGGTCAGCACACGCACGGCACTGGCCGCGCCATTACTGCGCATGGGAAAATCCATACGGGCTTCTGCGCATGTGCTTGCGTGGTGTGCCCGGCACAGTTTACAACCTCCTCTGAGCATGCGCCGCCTACAACGTGCGTGTGTTTCCCCTCCGTCCCCCGACGTCACTGATGGCCTCTTCTGCCAGCAGAGATGTCACTTCCGTTATGGAATTTTGTTACAACACATGGGATTTTTCCTATCAAAACTCTGTAGGTGCCAGCAAAGAAGTTTAACTTAAAATGTTTACATATATAGGGAGGGGGAGTGGCTCACTGAGTAAAGACACTGACAGGCACAGAGTTTGAAGTTGGAGAACCTGGTTCAATTCCCGATGTCGGCCTTGGACAAATCACTTTATCTCCCTGTGCCTCAGGCACGAAAAACATAGATTGTAAGCTCCACAGGGCAGAGACTTGTGCCTGTAAAGCAGAACAATGTCTCTGTTGAGCGCTATGTAAAACTAGCAGCGCTATACAAGAACATGCTAATATAAATATGTATATGTACACGAATCTGCAAAATGAATTACCTGATCTGCGAATCAATTCATTCTCCCGTGGGTGATCAGCAAATTACTGCTGCTCAGGGTTCCCTAAATGGCTGCCTTTTTGTTTCAATTCAATCCTTTAGTCAGTGTACTGTAACTCAGTAGCTACAATGTATTCTTCTATTACTATGGTAACATTTATCTATTATTACAGTTTGTATCTCAAACTGCTGGGAGTATTAGCAACAAATTATCACAAACAGGAAATGTGTTACAAAGATCTTGCACTGCTGGGGAGGTGGGCTACAGAAATCAAAGGATGGTCATTATATTAAAGGAGCAATCCATGCCGGTGAAATGTTTTTAAAGGTTTTTTTTATTATTTAGATATAGAATTTGAAGCAGGGGGTCTCCGGAGCTGAACCCTGTTAATTTCAGCTCCAGGGAAGCCCCTACTTCCGGAGATACCTCCTAAGTAGGTGCCAGTAGCTGGTCTGGCTAAGCAAGCTGGGCTTTTAAGTTTGAAGCTCCCGCGTCATATGGACCAATAGAAAGCCGCACTGATGATGTCACGGCTTCCTATTGGCTCGCAGGGCCTGAGATGTCTGAACAGAGGACATATTGTGAATGATGGTAGTAGAGGAGAGCTACTACCGGCCCCTAATTCGCAGATAAGTATCCCCGGAAACAAGGGGTCCCTGGAGCTGAAATTAACTGAGTTCATATCCGGAGACCCCCATGCTTCAACCCTACCATGATTAATGAACATTTTGGCCGCAAGAAAACTGCAGATAAATAGAGACTGACCCAACCACAGTTTCCTCGCGCCCAAATGCCTAGTACACTAATTTTCGATAAGGATTAATACAGTGTGGGTCGCTGCTTCCATGATGCAGGACATTTAAAATTACCCCATGCTATGGCCTGTGTCAGGAAGCAAGGGGTCCCCTGACCTGAAATTAATGCAGTTCAGTTCCGGATTCCCCCTGCTTCAATTCTTATGTAATAAAAATAAAAACAGCACGATCGCCTGTAAGAGCTGTACAGAAAGAGGGACTGCTTCCTTCTGTTCTCTGCATAGCTCTTCCAGACTGGGGGTGATCCAGTAAGATTAACAGAGAGAGAGAGTCCCATTCAGAAGCAGGGACCTGTGCTGTGTTAATACTTAAGGGTAATTCCCCCCTGTGTTGCACTTGGCTGTGATCAGGCCACATTTGGGCCGCGGTCTACCCACTCCCAAGTGCAGGGCAGGGTGGAGATAAATCATGTTACATCTGTATATTTTTTTTTAAAAATTGCCGCCTTGGATTGCCTCTTTAAAACTCATTAAAAATGGCATTAAGAGTTTAATTAAAAAAGATATATAAACTAGTAAGTATTATCTATTATAGGCTAAAGCAGTAAAATTCAGGGCATTTTTGAAATCCCTGCTCTCTGGTTAAAATTCCGGGCATTACTCATTCATTAATGCCTGGAATTTTTGCAGCTTGCAATGTGTTTATTTACAGCCAATCAGCTTTTCCTTTTGTCAGAACAGCTCTGAGACAGGGCAGGGGATTGGTCAGGAGGCAGGAACAGCTCTGAGACAGGGCAGGGGATTGGCCAGGAAGCAGCAGCAGGCAGTGACTTCTCCCCCTCCCTCCGTGAACACGGCATCATTTTGAGTTGAGGAGGGAAATAGTGTTTGTGTAGCTGCAAAGTAAGTGGCTATCTGCAGTTTGTAGCGTCTGTCTATTTATTGTGTGTGTGTGTAGCTGCAGTGTGTGTATGTGTGTCTGGCTGCAGTGTGTGTATGTGTGGCTGCAGTGTGTGTGTGTGTATGCAGTGTGTGTGTATGCAGTGTGTGTGTATGCAGTGTGTGTGTATGCAGTGTGTGTGTATGCAGTGTGTGTGTATGCAGTGTGTGTGTGTGGCTGCAGTGTGTGTGTGGCTGCAGTGTGTGTGTGGCTGCAGTGTGTGTGTGGCTGCAGTGTGTGTGTGGCTGCAGTGTGTGTGTGGCTGCAGTGTGTGTGTGGCTGCAGTGTGTGTGTGTGTGTGTGTGGCTGCAGTGTGTGTGTGTGTGTGTGGCTGCAGTGTGTGTGTGTGTGTGTGTGTGGCTGCAGTGTGTGTGTGTGTGTGTGTGTGTGGCTGCAGTGTGTGTGTGTGTGTGGCTGCAGTGTGTGTGTGGCTGCAGTGTGTGTGTGTGTGTGGCTGCAGTGTGTGTGTTTGGCTGCAGTGTGTGTGTGTGTGTGTGGCTGCAGTGTGTGTGTGTGGCTGCAGTGTGTGTGTGGCTGCAGTGTGTGTGTGTGTGTGTGTGTGGCTGCAGTGTGTGTGTGTGTGTGTGGCTGCAGTGTGTGTGTGTGTGTGTGGCTGCAGTGTGTGTGTGTGTGTGTGGCTGCAGTGTGTGTGTGTGTGTGGCTGCAGTGTGTGTGTGTGTGTGTGGCTGCAGTGTGTGTGTGTGTGTGTGTGTGTGGCTGCAGTGTGTGTGTGTGTGTGTGTGTGTGTGTGTGTGTGTGTGGCTGCAGTGTGTGTGTGTGTGTGTGTGGCTGCAGTGTGTGTGTGTGTGTGTGTGTGTGGCTGCAGTGTGTGTGTGTGTGTGTGTGGCTGCAGTGTGTGTGTGTGTGTGGCTGCAGTGTGTGTGTGTGTGTGGCTGCAGTGTGTGTGTGTGGCTGCTGTGTGTGTGTGTGTGTGTGTGTGTGTGTGTGTGTGTGTGTGTGTCTACAGTGTGTGTGTGTGTGTGTGTGTGTGTGTGTGTGTGTGTGTGTGTGTGTGTGTGTGTGTGTGTGCTGCAGTGTGTGTGTGTGTGTGGCTGCAGTGTGTGTGTGTGTGTGGCTGCAGTGTGTGTGTGTGTGTGTGTGTGTGTCTGCAGTGTGTTTGTGTGTGTGTGTGTGTGTGTGGCTGCAGTGTGTTTGTGTGTGTGTGTGTGTGTGTGGCTGCAGTGTGTTTGTGTGTGTGTGTGGCTGCAGTGTGTGTGTGTGTGTGTGTGGCTGCAGTGTGTGTGTGTGTGTGGCTGCAGTGTGTGTGTGTGGCTGCAGTGTGTGTGGCTGCAGTGTGTGTGTGTGTGTGGCTGTAGTGTGTGTGTGGCTGTAGTGTGTGTGTGGCTGTAGTGTGTGTGTGTGGCTGCAGTGTGTGTGGCTGCAGTGTGTGTGTGTGTGTGTGTATGGCTGCAGTGTGTGTGTGTGTGTGTGTGTGTGTGTGGCTGCAGTGTGTGTGTGTGGCTGCAGTGTGTTTGTGGCTGCAGTGTGTGTGTGTGTGTGTGTGTGTGTCTGCAGTGTGTTTGTGTGTGTGTGTGGCTGCAGTGTGTTTGCGTGTGTGTGTGTGGCTGCAGTGTGTGTGTGTGTGTGGCTGCAGTGTGTGTGGCTGCAGTGTGTGTGTGTGGCTGCAGTGTGTGTGTGTGGCTGTAGTGTGTGTGTGGCTGTAGTGTGTGTGTGGCTGTAGTGTGTGTGTGGCTGTAGTGTGTGTGTGGCTGTAGTGTGTGTGTGGCTGTAGTGTGTGTGTGGCTGTAGTGTGTGTGTGGCTGTAGTGTGTGTGTGGCTGTAGTGTGTGTGTGGCTGTAGTGTGTGTGTGGCTGTAGTATGTGTGGCTGGCTGTAGTGTGGTGTGTGTGTGTGTGTGTGTGTGTGTGTGTGTGTGTGTTTGTTTGTGTCTGTAGTGTGTGTGTGTGTGTCTGTAGTGTGTGTGTGTGGCTGCAGTGTGTGTGTGTTTGTGTGTGTGTGTGGCTGCAGTGTGAGTGTGTGTGTGTGTGTGGCTGCAGTGTGTTTGTGTGTGTGTGTGGCTGCAGTGTGTTTGTGTGTGTGTGGCTGCAGTGTGTGTGGCTGCAGTGTGTGTGTTTGTGTGTGGCTGCAGGGTGTGTGTGGCTGCAGGGTGTGTGTGGCTGTAGTGTGTGTGTGGCTGTAGTGTGTGTGTGGCTGTAGTGTGTGTGTGGCTGTAGTGTGTGTGTGGCTGTAGTGTGTGTGTGGCTGTAGTGTGTGTGTGGCTGTAGTGTGTGTGGCTGGCTGTAGTGTGGTGTGTGTGTGTGTGTGTGTGTGTGTGTGTGTGTGTGTGTGTGTGTGTGTGTTTGTTTGTGTCTGTAGTGTGTGTGTGTGTGTCTGTAGTGTGTGTGTGTGGCTGCAGTGTGTGTGTGTTTGTGTGTGTGTGTGGCTGCAGTGTGAGTGTGTGTGTGTGTGTGGCTGCAGTGTGTTTGTGTGTGTGTGTGGCTGCAGTGTGTTTGTGTGTGTGTGGCTGCAGTGTGTGTGGCTGCAGTGTGTGTGTTTGTGTGTGGCTGCAGGGTGTGTGTGGCTGCAGGGTGTGTGTGGCTGCAGGGTGTGTGTGTGTGTGGCTGCAGGGTGTGTGTGTTTGTGTGGCTGCAGTGTGTGGCTGCAGTGTGTGTGTGTGTGTGTGTGTGTGTGGCTGCAGTGGGGGTGTGGGGGTGTGGGGTTTGGCTTGTGGGTGTGGCTGCAGTGTGTGTGTGTGTGTGTGTGTGTGTGTGTGTGTGTGTGTGTGTGTGTGTGTGTGTGTGTGTGTGTGTGTGTGTGTGTGTGTGTGTGTGTGTGTGTGTGTGTGTGTGTGTGTGTGTGTGTGTGTGTGTGTGTGTCTGCAGCCTCGGGCCTTCAACTCTTCCAGCCAGGGCATTATTGGCCAGTAATGCCCTGTTCTTCGAGGATTATTACTTAAATACTACAGAACTGATTCATTTAAAAAAAAAAAAAAAAACGTGTAGGATATTGCTTGGATTGCTCCTTTAAAACCATATTTACAAAGCAGTGCTAAGCCACAAGGTGCCGTACAGCCCATTCATTTGAATGCTCGATAAGATGCCTTGATAAATATGACACTAAATGTATGGCAAATCCCCTGACAGTTGGAAATCGGTAAAATCTGAAAAGTCAAAAGTAATTATATGGTGATGGTCCAATTACATTAACAGAACAAACAATTGACAGAGAGTTTCTGTTCTGTTTAAGATTTTAAGAAAGCAAGAACTGTACTTATAATACAAACCAATACAAATGAAGGAAGCCACCTCCTGATTTCATGGGTTATGAATCTCCTAAATATAAACGTAGTGGAATTTTGAAGAGCAGCATACAATGTTACCAGTGAAAATGTACTGGTGGCAACAAACAGTAGTGAGTGACTGCACCATCAGGTATGACTTCAAAGGCATTAATACAGTACCTCACACATTTGAGTTTCTATTTATGTATTGGCAATATTTCTAATGCATGTATACTTGGTGCATTCTTAACAAACTGATAATGAAAGCACATTGTTCTTTTCCCAGCTCCTTGCTAGATTGGAGGGACGAACGTCTCTGAAAGACCTGGAGCCTCTGCTTTTTGCTGATGAAGCCTGTCCAGTTCATGGTAATTATTCATTTAAAGATCTCATAAATGTGTTTTTCGAAACCACATGTTTGTATTCATTTTTTCTCCATTTAATATACTATTTGGTAAAATGAAGCATAATTCATACTTGTATTGCTTCTTGATGTTTGGCACCTATTCTTTATACTGTATGTAGTATTTCATTTAAATCTGGAAACTGTCTCTGATAAATGGGAATGCCCTTTTGGGAAAATAAAAACGACCAATTTGGGGCCTGTTTCCATGTCTGGGGATATTCATGAAACGCTTGCTGTTTTAATTCCCCTCCCTTTCTCCGCACACAGCTAATTACAGCCTTGTTGACCAGTAACAGAACAATAT
This sequence comes from Ascaphus truei, assembly GCF_040206685.1. Lineage (NCBI taxonomy): Eukaryota > Metazoa > Chordata > Amphibia > Anura > Ascaphidae > Ascaphus > Ascaphus truei. The sequence continues at coordinate 445,405,984 of NC_134484.1, forward strand.
CCCTGCATATGTCATGTTTTATGATCTTATTAAGAAATGCCAGAGGCAATTCAGTATTAAAAGACTAGTCTCTCATTGGGTTGATCTACTGTACTAGTTGACAATATCCAACAAATTATTATTACATTTAATTGGGAGTGGGTTGAACAAATCTGATAGATTTCTTTGACTGGTTGATTAAAGCTGTAGTTGTGGGTGGAGATGTAGATGTGGCTTACCTGTAATTCAATAAAGCTGTTGGCACTGTTCCATGCAAGTCTACAGAAAGGTGTTCTGCCTTCGATTGGGTTCTAAAGCAAATGCTCTGGCAGAAGGATAGGTGAAAGATTTGTACTAAAAGAGTTCAATCTGAGGATGGGAGGTCGACCAGTAGAGTGCCCGTGGGAAAAGTACTGTGTTTCTTCAGTATGTTAGTTGGGTTACGGATGCTATAGTCTGAAAGGAAAAGTATGCATATTTGCAGCTGACGCAAATTATCTGCAGAAGGATTGATACTGTATGGCCTCAATTATACCAGAAACTGCAGAGCGATCCGGGGACGTCATCGTAGTTAAGTAGCGGCGCTACATGTGCACATGCAGAAGAGATTTGTAGCACTACTGCAAGGAGGCATGGCTAGATAATTTCTCTCTCTCTGTGTGTGTGTGTGTGTGTGTGTGTGTGTGTGTGTGTGTGTGTGTGTGTGTGTGTGTGTTATCTCTATATCTATCTCTGTCAAAAGGAGTGCTACTGAGCATGACAAATGTATACAACAAAAGACATGGGAGCCCAATGCTACATCCAATTGATAAAACATATATGGTAATATAGTAATATATAGTGTTATTGGGTTGGCACATATAAGGCACCTTATTAGGAATGGAATATTGTGTCAGACCCAACATGATCAGAAGTTGAACACCCACAACCTCTGTAATTCAGAACAACGGGACTCTAGCAGTGTGTGCTAAACCAGCTGATGTCTAGTACCACTGTCACAGTATTCTTCATTTTGAGCTCTACTTCTCATTGAGTGCTCATACTTGTACAAAGTGCTTTGCCTACTTCTAGGATGGAGCAGCATATCTAATTAGCATTCTTTTGCTAAGTGACACCTGTCATGGGAAGACACCTTACAGTCCATTTATTTGAATGTGCTGTAATGTATTCCAGCACCGAAGGTGTCTTATCAGAGAACACTGCTTAGTAAATATGTCTTACTGTCTGTATCCTTTATAAGATTATAAGTACTACTAACTCAAGTCACCACCAGTTCACTTTGTTACTTTCTCTCTGCATCTTACTTGCTGCGCTTCATCTTGTTTTTACTTCTGTCAGAGAAACCATGTGTTTTATTTAATCCCACCTGGCCTCAGTAACTCATAGTCCTCAGTACATATTATTATTTTGTGCTTGATGTCCTTTCAAGGTTACAATCAACAAAAGATATCAATTGGAGGTATGGTCGTAGTAGATAGTGGTGCACTGCAACCCATCAGATGGGTTAGCTCATAATGCTAGAGCTGTGGCCTAGAAAAGTAGTGTTTGCGGGTTCTGGTCCTGTTGGGTCGTGCACCATGCCAGTGATTAGGTTGGTTCCTTAGGCTTATGAACGCTATATAGTTGGTATGGAAATCCTTTTAAGAAGCGTGAGATGGAACTCCTTTATACTTTGCATAGGCATTAGCACATCTGCCAGCCAGGAACCTCCAGGTCTGCTCCTTTTTCAGCACAGGCATCTCTCCCTAATTTATTTGGCTGGAGGTTTAAGGGAATACACAACTGGAGACGCTTCTAAATTGAAAGTTCGCCCTCTTCCTACGGAGTGTGAATTTTTAACAATCCGGCAACGGATTTTGTATTTGTCTGGGAGTGGGGGTAGTCTGAAATGCGGATTGGCCTTTTGATACTGATCCATGGACCAAAGGAACCAGCGGTTCCAAATCTGCAAAAAATGTCATCCATCTCTAGTGTGCATTTATAAAACTTATGACAGACAAAACTGAAAAGGGGGAAAAAAAGAGGGAGTGTAGATCTGATACAATGTATAGAATGTCAGAAATTGGATTAATGGTACATAATTATGATTATGCTGTTAAGCTCATAGTTAATAAGGTATGGGTAGATGTAAATCTGTACTTCACTGAAAGTATGGTTTATTTATGGAACTCTCTCCCGGGGGAGGTAATGCCACTTAACACAGTAGCAGAAAAAAAGCTTCTGATAGACATAAGGGTATGCTAAATGAGTGGGGAGTGGGGGGGGGGGGTGGGGTGGAGGGAGAGAAGCGCAGGATCCATGCTGCGGCTTTCCAGCTGTTTAGGGAAATAGGGCAGCCACTGACTATTATTACATGTAGACTGTGTATATGTCTATAAAAACATTCTCTAACTGTTTCCACAAAGACATCCTAAACCAAGTGTATTTAATTGATCTGATAAAGCTACATACAATAAATATACATTTGTAAAACAGAGGAATATACAACTTTTAGAATGATCGAAGGATTGATCGAAACGACGTGTAATCAATATAACTTAATGCAATTGTCTTACATAAAAATATTAAATTACCCCTTAAGTTATTTTTGAATTATGTTTTTATTATCTCTGGGTCCTATGTGATTCTATTCTTATCCTACACGTATTGCCCTTCCTCCTCTGTTTGGCATATGTAACTTAATTAGTTCACACAGAACAAGATAGGTGTCTGTTAACAATTTGCCTATAGACACAAGCAACCTTAATACAAAACAAATGTGGTAAATGTACAAATCTTCCACCGTATTTGGTAACTGTGTGAAAATTAACCGTTCTAAATAAACCATCTACTGTATAAATACCAGTCTGTATGTATAATGTGTCAATCCCCTACTTTTCAATTCACTTTGGTGTTAAGGCATACGGCCCCTTTATTTTAGACAGATTGCCAATGGGGAGGTATGTTTTGACATTGGACAATTTGAATGTTTTAAAAGTGCAATAGAGAAGGTATAGTTTATAAAATAATTGTAGAAAAACAAGGTGCTTTGTAAGAATTTCCGTTAAATGTAACCTAAATATATGTAGTATGTTTTTCCATCCTTTAGGATGCTGAAGTTGATGACAGATTTAATCTGAATGAAATAGTGACTGTTATTTTCTCTGCACCTCTAGTGAAACAAAATAGAAATACTGCAACAATAGCCTATAAAGAAATGCTGCGGTGCCGTTTACCAAAATCATACGTTTCTCCAGCGTAACTAATTTATTTATTCGGTTTGTCTCTTGTGAAAATGCACAATTACATACCTAGTTAAATCCAGATTTCCGGCACTGAAAGATTGGAGTCCATTCAAGTTCATTCCCTTGGCTTCTGCTTGTTCTGGGACTGCACAAACCTGTCATTTTGAACCCTGATTTTAAGAGAGGAAGCTTGTCTTTTTTTTAATTTATCTTCTAAGTACTGTATGTGTTCCCATTGGGTATGTCAAAATGCACATAATGTCATCGTGTTTGTTTTAGGAATTTCTTTTGTGTTTTTCTCCAACAGGTGATGTAATTGAATTGTATGGTCCAGAAGGCACAGGAAAAACTGAAATGCTTTGTCATCTTATTTCACGCTGCATTCTGCCCAAGTCAGAAGGTGGACTACAAGTTGAAGTCATTTTTATAGACACTGATTATCACTTCGATATGCTGCGTCTAGTTACTATTCTTGAACACAGACTCTTGCAAAGCACTGAGGACACGGTAAAACAGTGTCTGGGCAGATTCTTTCTGGTCTACTGCAGCAATAGTGTTCAACTGCTTCTTACGCTCTACTCTCTAGAAAATATGTTTTGTAGTCGCCCTTCTCTGTGCCTCTTGATTCTAGACAGCATATCTTCCTTTTATTGGATAGACCGAAGTAATGGAGGAGAAATTATTTCGAAGCAAGAGGCCAATCTGAAGAAATGTACTGAGCTTCTTCATAAACTGCTTAAAGAATACCAGTTAGTGCTTTTTGCATCAACGCAGACCATCATGCAGAAATTTTCAAATGATCGTAGTGAGGGATTTTCTCATTCAGTAAAACAAAGCAGTGCTAGTGTGGAGTTCAAACCCTATCTTTGTAAATCATGGCAGCTGATGACCACTCACAGAATTTTATTTACAAAAGAACCAAGTAGTAAAAGCAGTGACCAAACATTTTATATAATGTCCTGCCATCTGAAAAATAAAAGTGTTGTTAGACGTTCATTTACAATTGCAGAATTTGGGGTGCGATTTCTTTGACATCTTATTCAATATTCTCTCTTTCTAGTAAGAAGAGTTAATATCATTGTTATGATCCTCCACTTGTTTGAAATAATGCAGTTTGCATTGTTGGGTATCTGATTATTATTCACAGTATCTGTGAGTTTCTTTGTACCCCCTTTGCTAATGTTGTAGTGATGCAGCAAATTGCGTAAAATAGTATAGTTGGGGAGTTTTTTTATGTAGAAGACATGTCTGAATTCTACCAAGTTGTAATCAATCACCAGTAGCTTTATAAGAATGTCTTAGAAGTACACCAAGGATTGATCAAGCGCTAATAGTTCTATACATTTTCACTTTTAAAAAAAGGTTTCCAATGTGTTTTTTTGTCCCTGTCTATGACTTTGTATTCACATACAGATCCTATTCTGTTTTAACAGCGTGTTTTACATTGCTGTGACAGCTCCTATCCCATACAGTATAAATCACTGTAATAAAAATAGGACCTCGCAGCATGGGCTATAATTGACATTTTATGAAGAGCTACCCTGACAGCTCATCTATTTTTCCAAGTAACAGGTTCCCTGTCAAGTTAGCCTTCTCTGGGCAGAAGCTACTGTACCTTGTCTTGCAATTTAATCCACATTAAAACGGTATCATGCTTGACTGTTATTTTTTAAACTCCTGACACACTAGTCAATCCAGATGAAGTAAGAGGTGTTACTCCTACAGTCAGGATGTAAATAAACTTTTACATCTCCAAAAAAAATAATGCTGTTATTTGTTGAACACTTCATCAGAGAGAGTGTCTCTAGATGACCAAGCTACACCCGTTTATAAACTGTTTTCACAAAAGTGATTGGGTAAAGATTGTATACACGCTCCAAAGCATTTGGCTACTTAGGGATATTTAAACTTTTTATAAATATGGTGTAAATCTTTTTAAAGCCTTGTAATCTATAGAACATGCCCCTGCCCCTTCAAAAAGTCTCTCTTCTCTTCCCCCCCCCCCCCCCCCAACTCTGAAAAGTAACAACGTAAAGTTGAGCTTTTCTGACAATGACTTCTAATTACACTGCACACCAAGTCAATATTCAAATCTACAGTACATTCTAGGAATACAGATTCAACCTAATGTGTCTTCTGTAATAAAGAAACAGAAGGAGATACTCCATGTAAATTTTATTGGGAGTGGAGACTAATCTAATCCTGCTCCAAACCAGCACTCCATGTTTAATTGATTCCTCTTTGTTCTTCGCCATAACACTGAATAATTGAAACGTTTGTAGCCTACATATTACTGTTATTACCATGCACAAAAGTTAAATAAAAATAAAAAAAAGTATGGTGTATTGTACAATTGAAAGAAGCTCTGTTCACTTTACCTTCATCTGTGAAGAAGCTTAATGTTGGTCTCCTTAAAGATATCACTCTACAATGATTATGGCTACCTGAATTTTAAAATAGTTCTTAAAAAGATTAATTCAAAGAGCTTTGGCAAACATGTCATCACTTTCTATGCAATTCATCATTTGGTCTCCCCAAACGCCACCTGTCATACAGTGACTAAAGAATACATAATGTCTGAAATGCAGCTGGGGCTAAATTACACATCTGATCTGGTCCTGAAATATTATGGATTCTCTTCAAGGCCATATTTACTAAGCACCTTAGGGCATTTTCCAGTGCTGGAAGTCACTTTTATAGCTTATAAAAGGGTCTTCCAGTGCTGGAAGGTTCCTTTATGGCAAGATTCTGCTTGGTAAATATGGCCCTATGGGACGTGGTTTGGTCAGGGACGCTATGACAAGGCAGAACTGGGAATGGATACATAAGGAGCAATGGAGAACACCCAGAGATGGAGTGGATTGCTTTGGGTGGGGCAAAATTAAAGGGTATAGACTGCACCACAAAAAGACAGCACTGGGGAGGAGGAGCAGAGGAGTTAGGAGTTGCAGGACGGCTGGGGAGGAGCGCGCTGTAGATTAGAATTTTTTTTTTACAATTTTGCTTAAATCCACAGGAGTGCCTGTTTTTGGATTAAATACCTAAGACTATAACCTTAATGGGACCTCCTAACAGAGCTGCCGTGGCACTAATTCTAGTCTTGCTCTCTTCATTATCTTTTATTCAAACCTTTGGTCAATGAGAAGAACCTGGCTACATTTGAACAAAGTTTAAACAATGACACTCCAGCTGCACTTGTGAGTAAGCAAAACTTGAACGACCTAGACTAAATTTACACCATTTCGTATGCAGATACTGAGGTTGCCCAAGAGTTTGAGACTGCGCTCGTCAGTTGTCCTCCGCTCCTTTCCTGGTCCTCTTCTTCACGCAGCTCCAAAGCTCTCCGGCGATCAACCAGGATACATCAAACACAATACAAAGGAAAGAGCGCAGGGAAGGCAGGACGTTAGGGAAATATTTCACATTTATTAAACACAATAACTTACAACTAAGTTCAGTCACTTGATACTCTAAAACTTGAATGCTGAGGGGCTTTCCAGTTTAAAACCATCCATCCAAACTTTTGTCGCCAGTGGTATGCAATCCTTAATAAACATTATCTCGATCAAATACTGTTGATGGTTGAACAGGTTGGTAAGGAACGCACTGTTAAGTGAAACATCCTCAACTGAGATCAAACACCATGATACATTAAAACAAATAAATCACAGGTCTGGCTCGATAAAGTGACAGGACAAATATTGTGAGGATCTGTTCACATTTAATATACACCTCATAAATTGACATTGGCCCCTTGTAGACGCATTTACCAGAACACCCTCCTACTGTCTCTGTACGTTCTTCTTAATTACCACTTAAATTGTAAGCTCTTGGGGCATGGACTCCTTTTTTCTAATGTTACTTTTGTATCAAGCACTTAATCCCATTATGTGTTATATTATGATGTCACGTGTATTACTGTTGTGAAGCGCTATGTACCTAAATGGAGCTATATAAAAAGATAGACATACATTTAAACCAAAAATAGCTTAAAGTAGTTACCGACTATCGTAAACACGGAATATATAGGTGGCTGCTAGGCACCCTCGAGTCGTCCTCCAGTAATCTGGCCACGACAACTATATAAAGCTACATAGACAGAACACCACTAGGCCCTCTTCACATACAGTAGTGATTCAGACATTCACAAATCTACAGTACTGTCTTATAGTGAATCTACTTCCCACAGAGAACCACCTACACAGAAATCAGCACACAGACTCACAAGAGACAACGAATGCCAGTGGGCCAAACCAAAAAAAAAAACATACATGACCTGCAAGTATTTAATTTCTCCAATTAGAATTTGTCAGCAGAAAAGACGACAGTCATAAATAAAGGTTTCTTTCATTCCTACCTGTAACCCTGACCCTTTCAATCTACAGATTGAACGATGTAAAACATTGCAGCTTGAGACTAGGGCTTTTTCCATAACAACCGCAGCCCTGTCAACGATAACCATTCTACTAAATGTAGGAATAAAAGTAACTTTAACTTCTCTTCCCATAATACAGCTATCAAAACATTCAGTAATCTCAATGAATTAGACAAAAAAAAATGCATTGAAAAGTGACAGTTAGGCCCAGCAGGATCAGAACCCATAACCTCTGCTATTCAGGGCAGCGGTGAGCTACTGTAAACCAGCTGCTGGATAGCTCCTTTGCCACAGCATACTTTTAAATGTCTATTACGCACTGTTCACACCTGTTGCCTATCAGCCTTGTGACCAACACCCTCATCCCTCCGCCCCCCTGGCTTTCTGTATAAAATGATAACTTCCTGGTTGCCGGATCAATGTGCCTTCCTAACATCTGAGAGTGAGAAACTGTTAGACATTTTGTTACATATTCCCTCAAACCAATCTTGAAACAACATTTTGAGAGACACCTGTGCTCAAAGAGGAGCACACCTGGGAGATATGCAAAGGCAGTGCTAACTTAACATGGAATTATGTTTATTCTGATGAGATCAGTAATGGCCATTGTTTTTGCATACATTTAGCTTTGTAGATTGGCGTTAACCTCCGAGAACATAACATCCATTACTGATTTTGATAACATGACGTTATGAGCCCTGACTTAACACAGCTTTTGGATCTGGGCCTTGGATGTTGGAGCGAGCATACCTCAAAGAAAGTAGTACCAATAAGGAAGTCTTGATCCCCAAATATAAAGCAGATCCAATGGTGTACCACCACACAGATTCCTTACATAAGTTTATAACAAGTTTTAGTTTGGAAGAAAATACAATGAAAAGAATTGTGCAAAAACATTGGTTTGTACTTATGCTAGAACAGTGTTTTTCAACCTTTTGGTGCTCGCGGCACACTTGGAAAATAATGTTTGCTTTGCAGGACCCTAAAATCTAAATTATTTGGTTTGTGTGGATTTTTGGCCTATACCCAGGAACTAGGACCAAAAAGTCATACAGCTCTGATACTGCCAATTGAGCAGAGGCAACGTGGTAAAGAAATTCGCCCACCTGGCTTACCTCGCCCGGGATTCAAACTCGGGATATTTCGATAGAAATTTTAAATTGAGAATAAGGATTTAATTTAAAAAATAATACTACAATTTTTGTAACTATATATCGTTTTTATATGTACCTAATTGACCAAATAAAATTATCATGTCAGAATCAATGTTTGTTACCAATATAACATACAAAGTGTATCTCCCCCTCCTCTCTCAGACACACGCTGTATCGGAGTGCAGGGGGTGGCGATCTGTGTGGGCGGCGCATGCCCAGTCAGTACAGCGGCTATCTTGTTCTCACGCATGCACAGTGAGCCGGTATTTGCGGCAGCCATCTTTAGGGGTCCGCAAGATGTAGTGTGGGACTACTTGTCCCATAGTGCTTACGGAGGTAGGCACCACTTGGGGCGTTTGAGCCAATAGGGCTCGAGGAGGGGGAAAGAGGATCTTTGGCACGAACAGACACCGCGTGTCAGTTGGAAGTAGGAGGGCAACAGGGAAGGTAATGTCCAGGGAGCAGTGCTTCCATGGACAAGACCTAGACTTGCCTCGTAGGCCCCAGCTAGGCCCTGAGTCACCACAGCCTGAGTATTGCAGGGAAGGCCCCAGCATAGGGACGCTTCCCCTTAATACACAGTGGTACTATCGCTCCGGTGATCGGACAGCCGTGCGGCCTGGGACCAGGCCAGGGCCATATAGACATTGTGTGAGACCCTCCAGCTGGAACTCACACTTCACAAGGCGGATCGGACAAGTAAGGAGTGAGGGGAGTATTGGAGGCCCCACGTTGTGGGACCTGACGGATCCTCTATTTTACCAAGCAGCACCTGGGTAATGGAGTACCCAGGCAGATACCCAATGTGCACCTACATCTACAGGGGGTAGCGCTACCTCACATTGGGTGGGATTGCTGGAACAGAACACCAGGGGTTATTGGTGCCACTGCACCCTAAGTACTTTGGGGGTACTCACCCACGTTATTGTTGTGTTATACTGTGTGGTACAGTTAATAGTTATTGATGTGTGTCAGTAAATGCTCATTATATACCTTGTGTGTATTCATTACTGTAGTAGTTCCTGTGAGGGGTTATCCCGCTAACACTGCGATCCCTCAGAGGTGGAGGCGCTGCACTAAAGGAGTAAAAGCTCACAAGAGGCTCCCAGTGGCGGAGGCTTAGGCCTCCTGTGAGCAACAGGTATAGCAGCATCGTAGTTCCCCTTAGGCATAGGGAAAGGGGGCTGCACATATACATTAAATAAGTTTGTTTACTGTGGCACTATGTTATCTACCTTCTCACAAGTAAATCTACTATGTAAGGCTGCGCTTATAGTGCCGGCGACGTCGCGTCAAAACAAATGCATTGTCGGCGGCGGCGCTTGTAGTGCACGCGACGGCGCGACCAAGCCACCGCTAACAAAAATCTGGTAGTCCCTGTTATTTGATTTTTTTCAGCGACGGTCTCCCCTTGTGGCCAATCACAGAGCTTGTCCGTCCCTCTGCCTTCCCCCTTTCTGACGTCACTGGCCTTGTAGCCAGCGACATCGCCTAATCTTAAATTACAACTATCGCAATGGCGACGGGTGACATCATCGGTCGCCGTCGCCGGCAGTATAAGCGCAGCCTAATATGTGGGTCTCACAATTTTACAGCATGAGGAATGCATTAGGAAGCATTAATATAATTAAAAACAGATTAGCTTTCCAGTGGCTTAACATATTATTGTAGAACATGCAACTGATTTATCATTCTTTTTATTTCAAGGGCTTGAGCACGGGACAACTAATGTGAGAGGGGGTAACACCTTTTAAAAACGTAACCAGTTATGTACTTAGGTCCCTAATGGACTCAATAAGGAATAGAACATTGAACTGGATCCTTTTTATGTCAGTGTCCCCCTTATTTATAAAGGGTATGCTAACGTGTCACAGTATGTTTTGATTTGTGCCCTTTATTATGTTTTTGAGTCCCGAATATCAATTAACAACAACAAAATCTGTTATTTTGAATTAAAAAGTGTGCTATTTCTTTAAAAATGTACTATTTATAGTCTTCAGTGTGTGCATCCATTTGCTTACCTGTAATGAAGTGCTATGTTTGGCGCAAAATACGTCCGGCAATTCTTCTGTTATATTGTAAGTAAACATTTTATTGCAATTTTTATCCAGCCCAGAGGGCGTACGTTACTTTTTGGACAAAGATCTGAGTTCATCGTTTTCTTTTAAAGTTATTCTTTTATGTATTCCTCCAATGCATGCTCTTTTAATCAATCCACTTACAGTATATGTATTCATACTGTCTCATACTGTAAGTCTCCCAACATGCCACCTAGACCCTTGCCTTGAAAAGCTTACAATCTCTTTTCTTCCGGTTTGTTTTTATTTGATGTTCATCTGCCTATTATGAACAACATCTAATATGTCTGATATACTATGTCTATAAAACACTGTGAGCATGTTGAAATCTTGCTTATATATTCTCTGTGCCAGTTCAAATGTTCCGATAACCTGGTTTTCAGTTGCTTAGTGATCCTACACACGACAAAGATTTCTTCTTTTGTTTGGCAATTAAAGCAGCAATATGGGTTAACTTAATTAGATATATATATATATTTTTTAATTGCAGGTTTGAAGCAGGGTGTCTCTGGAGCTGAACCCCCCTTTAATTTCATCTCCGGGGACCCTCAACTTCGAGAGATACTTACCTCTATAGATTACAGTTTCTCTGCTTGCAGGGATACTGGAACCACTATAATCTAATGGTGACATTTAAATGTCCCACTTCACCTATTGACCTGCGTTACCTGGATCTTTACACTCCACAGAGATACCAACACCCCCATCCGAGGTAATTATCTCTGGAAGCAGGAGGTCCCTGGAGCTTAAATTAACGGGGTTATGCTCTGGAGACCCCCTGTTTCAAACCTGTAATAATTTTTTTTTAGTATATTAATATATTTTTTTTAATAGTTTACTTTAAAAAAATGTTTTATTCCAATAACAAATTTGCACAGCCTTCCTTCCTGTTAACCATGTAATTATTGTAGCTTGTCTACATACACTATGAGACCTTTAGCTTTGTATTGTTTCAGTGCATTCTGGAGAGCCTACAGTAGGTAGGGCATCTTGGATAGTGTGTAAAAGGTAGTTACCACAGAATACTCAGTTACCAAATACTTATACTCCTAAGTAATCTCACTTTTAAGAAATACTCAAATTCAGAATTGTGGGAATCCAATGTTTAAAAAAAAAAAAGAAAAGCAACAGAAAATTAATTCTTGAATGAGATGGGCGGGAGATACTGGGTTATTCATACATATAATTAAGGGATTCTTGTGATCATTTTACCAGTTGCACTCATAAGAATTACAATATTATGTACCTGCTAATAATAGATACAAAACAATGTTCCCAGCACTCATAAAAGACACATGAAAAAATGGATGTAAGCCAAAAGAATTTAATGAAGAACCGAACGGAATGGGATAAAGGTAAATCTATCAATATACGTGAGGGAAGGAGGGAGAAAACAGGGGGGAAGAGTAGGAAGGGAAATCCCAAAGGGGAGAGGGGGTGCAAACAAAGGTGATGCAGGGGAAGGGGGGCAACGTTTCAGGGTTAAGACCCCTTCTTCAGGCCTGTTCCCAAAGGGCAATAAGTGTCCAATGGTACTTCCCTTGTACCCTGTAAAAACTCCCTAAATAAAATTAAGGCAAGTTGATCCAGGTGAAACAATGGATAAATCCAGGTGAAAGTCAATATTGGTGAGCAGAAATCAGTCCAGCACCTAAAGGAGAAAGTGCATATTAACAAGTTTTATATAGGCATAAATTGCACAGATCCCTATAGCTCCTGAGCTGATGCACACTAAGCTAGGTGGAACCAGAGTATATATCACAGGCAAAGACTGCTAACAGTCTGGATATCAACTTAAAGAAAGTAATTCCACCAACCAGTTAAGTCCAAAGTACAGCCAGGATGTCTGTAAAGGTCCGTCGGTTAGCACTCCTCCTGTACACTCTCTCCGTGGAGGGTGCTGGGATGCTGAGCCTGAAGAAGGGGTCTTAACCCCGAAACATTGCCCCCCTTTCCTCTGCATCACCTTTGTTTGCACCCCCCACTCCCCCACCCTCCCCTTTGTGATTTCCCTTCCTACCCTTCCCCCCCTTTTCCCTGTTTTCTCCCTCCTTCCCTCACGTATATATTGAAAAATTTACCTTTATCCCATTGTGGTATGTGGTCGGTTCTTCATTAAATTCTTTTGGCTTACACCCATTTTTAAATGTGTCTTTCATAGGTGCTGGGAACATTGTTTTGTATCTATTGTTGTGGAGGAAATAGGGTTCCTTCTTGTTCCACGCTGCACCAATTAATCCATACGTCTACCAGTGTGTGCTGTCTACTTTTTGTTTGTTACATACCTGCTAATAATATTCAATGTATAGAGGCATTTAGTACATTTGGGCCCATATGTTGAGATCAGATATTTTCCCCTCCTATGCATATGAGGATTTGTGTGCAGCTAAACAATCAACTATCAAAACTTAACCGTAAAATCTCCTGCGAGGTAATAATGTTTGCAATTAAAGGCCTTAAAAACCTTAAATCCCCTGGTCCCAACGTTTCTTCCGGCTTGTACTACAAAAAAAATTCCTAAATTATCGCCCCCCAACTAAGGATTTTATTCAATAAATTTATTAAAGGAGAGCCTATTCCTGACACCATGTCCTCAGCTAACATTGTGGTGATCCTTAAGAAAGGGAAGGACCCTACAAATTGCTCAATCTATCGCCCTATCTCCCTCATCAATACTGACCTGAAATTGTTTGCCAAAATACTAGCCAATCGGCTGCATGAGTACATGGCGTATCTGGTGCACCACAATCAGGTGGGTTTTCTCCCTACCAGACAAGCCGCAGATAATGTACGCCGAATTGTAGACATGACACACTCAGCAAGCGCAGGGGGTTCGCCACTCCTATGCCTCTCTCTAGATACCGAAAAGGCCTTTGATAGATTCAACTGGGACTTCCTATTCTCTATACTTAAACATATGGGTTTCGCAGGGCGCTTCCTACAAGCGATCAGAGGTCTATATCAGCACCCCTCAGCTAGAGTCAGATGCGCTGGCCTCATATCTAATAAAATTCAAATGACTAATGGCACTAGGCAGGCGTGCCCCCTGTCTCCTTTGCTGTTTGCACTCTTTTTAAATTGCAATGTTTTAATGAGCCCGTTGCGGACTCCATTAGATTGAACCCCAACATATCAAGGATAACTATTGGGAATATTAACTATAACATTTTGCTATTTGTGGACAACGTATTTTTGACCCTTTAACGCCCTCTGATCTCTCTCCCAAATGTCTACCAATCTCTCGACGATTTCGGAAGTAGATCGGGCTTCAAAATTAATCACACCACATCTCTGGCACTAACGGTCAACTTGCCCAATGACACAGTCGAGCTCCTAAAACTTAATTTCGATTTCTCATGGCAAACGCATTATATCCCCTATCTTGGAATCATCATTACTAAATCATATGAAACGCTATACAAATTCAACTAACCCAAATTAATTAAAAAACTGAAGAATGATCTAGAAGCAAGGGGTAAATATAACATACCATGGATCGGCAAAATTGCATCTATTAAAATGAATCTCCTTCCACGTATAATGTACTTTTTCCACACTCTCCCTATTAAGATTCCTGTTACAGATGTCCAGGACCTCCAATCCAACATCCCAAAATTCGTATGGAATAGGAAGCGCCCAAGGGTCAAAAGAGAGGTACTATATAGACCCACGGTGAAAGGTGGGCTAGGTCTCCCTAGCCTGTTGAGATACTATCAGGCCTCCCAGCTGAGTCAGATTCTGCTTTGGAACTCTGAGCCGCAAATGAGAGCCTGGGTAGATATAAAGAATGCTGAGTCCAAACCAGCAGATATTAAAACTCTCTGATGACTGACCAAATCTGGCAGGACACCAAACACTATCTCTCACCCAGTGAATAGACATTCAATGACTCTTTGGTACTGTCTGAAATTCAAATTTAAATTACAAAAGTCAGCTCCCCCATGATCTCGCTTTTTGGTAACCCAAATTTTGACCCAGGCAGACCATTTAGGTGCATTCCAAGTTTGGAGGGCAGCTGGTATTACCAGAGTGGGAGACCTATTCACCAATACTGAGATAATTCCATTCCCAGAGCTACAAAAAAAAAAGGAACCTGCCACTCTCGGAAGTATTCAGATATCTACAGGTTAAACATTTTGTCATAGTTGATCTAAGACAGATCAGAAAAGATATCCCCTATTTGAAGCACTCATTGCTGGATAATAGTATAAAGACTGTATTCAGTACTAACAGATTATTGCTGTAAATCAGTCTATTGACCCTTTGAGAATAAAGGGTCAATAGACTGATTTACAGCAATAATCTGTTAGACTGAATACAGTCTCTATATACTATTATCCAGCAATGAGTGCTTCAAATAGGGGATATCTTTTCTGATCTGTCTTAGATCAACTCTGTAATAAGCATTACTTTGTCCCCAAAGCACCTGCTATAATTGAGTGTATACACATTACAAGATATATAAGGTGGAAGCGGTCTCATTTCTCTATCTTCTGTAAACATTTTGTCACTCAGTTCTGCGAGGCAGGTGTACACGCACTTATTTTGAATCTCTATTTAAGAATAGATTTCAAGAGAGGGGCATGATTTCTGCCTTGTACTATTCCCTAATTAGCTCTGGGACAGATAAATATTTCTATATGCTAAAATGGGAGGAAGAGCTGGGTGAGGTCCTGGACGATGAAGACTGGGTTGATATCTGGGAGCCTGCGGCAAAAAGTTTGATCTTCATTGTGGTCAAAGAGAACTCCTATAAATTATTATTTTACTGGTATATGACTCCAGTTAGGCTCCATGCAATATTCAACTCCCACTCGCCGACCTTTTTCAGAGGTTGCGGACAAAATGGCCCAATGTCATACATTTGGTGGAACTGTGCGAAACTCATCCCCCTATGGTCTATCTACTAATTAATAGACTACTAAATGTGGATCTGAGACCTGACCCTTGGTCTGCCCTACTAGGCAGACCAGTTCAAGACATCCCAAGAGCCTCAGCCAAGCTGATTTCTCACATCATGTCAGCCACGAGATGCTGTATTGCGGCGTCCTGGAAAAAAACAGGAACCCCCCTCTCTGGCCATGGTAAAACATAGAATATGGCATATCTCTACGATGGAAAAACTCACGGCTTTCCTGAGAGAGAGCTGCCTCAAGTTCTCCCAAACCAGGGACCCATGGTTTGCCAGAGAGGGGGGCCAGAGAGATATCGGAGAATTGGTATGGGTGTAGGTAGGAGACGGCGATCCTCCTGGGCTGGGCTGACACAGAGCCATTACCCAAATGAGATAGAGAATATTTATATGGAATATTTATTACTCTATGAACAATAGATTTGACTTGTTGCATACAAGAAAAATAATCTTAGACCTTTACAAATGATGTTACCACCCCCCCGTTCTTCAACCCCCCCCCCCCCCATTTTCCTCTTGCTTTGTTGTGTCCATTATTATTTAGCTGTAGAATTATTGTGGGATGTCAAGGAGAACCCCAACAATTTGGCTATTCGTTATATATGAATCTGTGGGTTCGAACTGTTTGTGTCCCGGTTTTTGCTGTATGACATCCTTAATGCTCCTATTTTATCTTCTGTATCCCAATTGAAAATTGTCAATAAAAAATAAGTTGGAAAAAAAAGTTAATTTATTGATATAAAATATATGGGGTAATATGAAACCTAAGAGCAGCGCCACTGGTTAGCAACACAGCAAGGAGATAACCAAAGTTGGCATAGTATCTATATGCTGTGAGTGAGAGATTGAAAGGTGCCCAAAAAATGAAAACTAAAACACCAGGATGGGTGAATTAGTGATCAGTTTATATAACTCTAAATAACAGTGTATGTCCAGAGGAACAGGCTACCATGCATCAGAGGGGAAAGTCCCAATTAATTCACTTTTTAAGCTCAAACAACTTTTGTTATTGTCGCTCTGGGGTATCTTACAATAGAGTATTCATATTATAAGATCTTACCTCTCCGACTTTTCTAGTCCTATATATATGTGCACCTCATTACTCTGGTGTAGGTGACTGAGTGCATGTAATTTAGGAATTCTTGTATCTCTGCCTCCATCTGGATGTGTGAGACACCTGTGTTTGTCCTTTGTGAACAACTAATCCACTCATTTCCCCCAGTTGCTATAAAATCTTAAGCACTACCTAATTGACGATTAATTTTATTTTTTTAATTACTAACCTGTAGAGTTCCCTAGTGCATATCTCAAACTTTTTTCAATATGTACTGCACTTGCTCCTATCAACTTTCCTGGGAGGTTGTTCTATCCTTCCTATGCATGACAAACAAGCAAAAGAGAGACCAAGGAAGAACAAGTGATGAAGCAGTTTACTACGGTAGCATTGCCGGGAAAACGGTAAAAAAAAAGAACCACTTGTCCGATTTTCTTTAAAGGTTGGCTGGTTTCATCTAGCAATCCCCAGTTGCAGGGAAGGTAAGTCCGGCTGCATTTGTATGTGGGGCAGAACATGAACCAGCAGTGTTTCTTGTACCATCAGGTAAAAATGCCGATCATGCAAAGTCCTTCAAGGCAATCTGTACCTCTGCAAATAAGAATGTTGGGTTTTACATGAATGGGTGATTACCACGTTGATATAATTACTATTTCATATGATAATGGGACAAGGCTACAAGTCTACAGAATAGGGCAAAGTTAGGAAAAGAAGAAAATGGAATCGCACTTTGGAATTAAATAGCACTGAACTTTACAAATACATTCTGAGTCACTTAAACCGATATTGCTTGTTAATGAGTACACAAAAATGCTGTAACATATGTTGATGTTTTTATTTATTGTCCCTCATCCCAACAAGAATTGTTTATAATTCTTAATCATTACAGAGTTGTAAGAAATATAAAAAAAATCTTCTTTTTCTTCTGAATTTTTTTTAAAACTGCAAACATATATTCTGAAATGACTTTATATTTTGTGTAACACACTGTTATCACATAAATACATATCCCTACAAATGTTAATATAGAACAAAAGACAAATGTATACAGCTTTGGTTTTCAACCTTTTTTTTCTCTCGGGACACCCCTAGTCACAGTGTTCAGTTGCCGAGGCACCCCTAGAACAGGACAGTCAGTCACAGGAGACACAAACAGAACATGCACACACAGCCTCACCTCTTTCCGGGCCCATGCTGCATCCTCCTCTGCTTGGCCACACCATCTCCTGATTGGCTGCTGCTGGATAATACAGCCAATCAGGATGGAAGAAACTGCCCAGTCCCCTAGCAACTGCCCTGCCCTTGGAGATATGGGGAAATCCTGCCGCACCCTTTTGATCCTCTCACGGAACCCCAGGGTGCCAAGGAAACACGGGTCTATATTATCCTCTGTAATGATGTTTTGCTCTGTGGACGTTCAGCCACACAATAACAACACAAAACAGACCGTGTATTTAAGATAAGGCAGGTGTGAAGTCACGGATTGAGCCTTCTTAACTGTTATCCACAAAAAAGGCGAATAAATAGATTTATTTTTAGAGTTTGTCTATATCTACATTGTGGTGTAATGTTTGTTTGTTTTTTAAATAAAATAAGCAAATACTGTAGGACAAATCTACTAATTATTCTGAGATGGCACAAAGCACACAGATCCCTAAGGAAGCCATGTTCTGTTGTGATATGCTATGAATGATGTATTTTCTTTCTGGGTTGATACGTACTGTATGACATTAGGACAACATCATGTTTGAAATCCAGGACTGTGGTAGAAGTCCGAGTTGCTGAAAGCTATAACCCACTTTTTGGCTTTAATATGTTTACAGGAAGTCAGCACTTTTGTCCAGTGTGCCAATTTCAAAATGGAAACCATAAAATGAGTAATATCCTTCAGCCCTTGGACTTCCTGAAAGCTCATCATGGCAGCTTCCATGGCTCATACTTTCCTAAAGTTGACTAGCAGATGTCCACAGATCCACAGTGGTTGATAAACTGAAGCAAAATGTGTCCCAAAGGCTTATATTTCTAGTTCTTTTTACAGAAAATAAAAACACCACTTGTGAGCACATTAACATGTGTCGGACAGGTCTGCAACCCTGCTTTTCTCCATTATCTCCTAGCATACATGTATAATGTACGGTGGAGAGGTTTTGTCACTTCTTTACCCACCATAACTTGTTTAATGTGTAGTTCTTTTTATGAACTTCAGGGCACATGTTAAATTATCATCATTTGTTGAATGAGACTGATTAAGGAGACTTGGAGTCTCAGTACCTCAAGACATTGTATGAGAATACTAGTTTTATGACTGCTTCCATAGGCACAGCTCTGCGGGCACTTCTGCACCCATGTTAATATCAGCTAGATCCGTTACCAAACTGGAACACAAAGATATCTTTATTGGAGAAGAATGTTTTTTTCTACCCTGCTCTCAAGCGTGAACCCAATTTTAATATTGCGGGAAAGTATAGAAAAATAGAAATGGGTTGTTCTGTTCTAGAATGGGTAGTCCAATGGATTACAGTATGCAGCGTTGGGGAGGTGATCTAAGGATTCATTCATCACAAAAGTAGTTGAATTCACAGGTAACGCAGCTATGCAAATGTATTGGCGATGATTGCAGTTTTACAAGCTATTCTTAATTTTAAGGACATTTTGAAAGAGTATAATATAAAGATTACAAGCTTGAGGCACAAAACGTTTCAGTATATTCAGAGAACCAGCTCAGAACCTATGTTGAGCCAAATGGAATTTAGAAGCAATTACAGCTGTTCACATATGGGGTTGTTTATACATCAAAACAAACTTTTTTAACCATAACCAGAACTGCCTGATTGAATGGTCTCTGCATCCAGAAGAGTTGGACAACGGTGATTCCTTATTCGGGAGTTCTATTAGACTTTGCAAGAAACAAAGCTCCCACATTTTTGTTCAATGAAACCGCAGGATAGGACTTTAATGCAATTACGTTGTTTTAGAACTTTTTTTTATCTTGTCTACATATTTCTTCTTTTTACCATGATCGTAAAAGTACTAAAGAAATTCAAGCTGGAAAAGTTACGGTTATTAGCAATAATTTCCCCTTCGCCTAGTTTTATGTTTCTGCTGAACTTAGCAGAAGAATCACTTTTGGAACTTCTACAAAGTAGTTATGTACTGTGGCAAGTTCCAGTGTTCCCTTTGGTCCTCGCCAGACTGAATTTACAGACATGGATTTCTTAAAGGAAAGACTAGTAAAGGAATCTGATGTGCCTGCCGTGACAGGGACTTTCTTACAGAGTCAAAAAACCTTGTGCATTTAAGACCAACAATAGTCTGAAGATTCTCTCAGACTGTTCTTGGCATCAGGAGGGTTCAGGAACAATTGTGGTTCAAAATCTGGATTTTTTTAAATTAAGGTTTTATAAAAGAAAATAGCAATAAAATCCTTCAGAGTGAAATTTCTGTCACCTTATCCACTTGCAATGAGGTTTATTAAAGCCTTTTCAAAGACTAGATCTTTTCTCAGGGGTCTATTTTTGCCTTTTGACTTGAATCTGCCACTTTTTAACCATTTTGTCAAGCTATGGAAAATTGCTGTCCTAAACCTCTATTTCAAGGAGGTACAATTACAATCACAAGACTTGCTGAGGTACTTTTATATCTAAGTGAATCTAGGTTATGGAGAAAAGCAGACAGGCTGTTTGTACATTTTGCTAGTCAAGGAAGTACAAAAGGTATTTTAAGATGCAGTGGCTTGATGTTTGAGATCCATGATACAAAAGAAAAAACAATTTCAGGAAAACCTCAACCTCTTTCCATCAAAGTGCACTCTACACCTTTTTGGGAAAAAATGCTGAAGCTTCTCCAATAGACATTTAGAAAGGTGAGCTGATTTAATATTCATATTTTCATAAAGCATCCATTTGAAAAAAAAAATTATTCTGCAGATACATCTTTTTCTTTTTTATAGAGCTGACCGTGTTGTTGACATAGCCAGAATTGTGCAGGCACAATAAGTTACTACTCTGATGAGTTTACAAACTAATTTATGATGGCGAAATAATGTCTTGCTTATGTAACCCTGTGTAGTTTTGGGGTTATAGTTCTTTCCCCTCCTGCGCAATAATCCCTGGTAAGGGCAGGTTTGCCAGGAGTAATCATGGGGGTTTCCCCCACCCCCATGTGTTGTGTAGTATTCAGTGAAGATAGTGTCATCAGGCCCGGTCCAATTACAGTGACACAGGGGTGGTGCCTATAGGAGCTATTTAGTGCACAGCACTGCCTGAATTTAGGCAGTGCCTCACCCCTCTTGAGTGAGGCTAGTCTGACCCAGCAAACTTCTAGGGCTCTGGCAGGTTTTGTGGCCCTCCCTCAGGGGAGAGGTGTGGGTGACTATTCCCATTACTCCATCAGGGAGTAAGGGAAGAACAATGACAGCTTCTAGGGCCCTGACTAGGAGTGGTGTCCAGGGACTTCCTTTGGGTTGGTAACCTACAATGAGCGACTGAAGACCGGCCGCAATGATGGGCAGTCGGCCATTGTCTGCTGTAATAAAGGATGCTATTTATAAAGAACTCTTCTGTCCTGAGTGTGAAGTCATTTGGGAAGAAGGTGCACATAGAGGTTCTCTTTCAGAGACTCCTCCCTACTACGCTGGGGGTCTGGAAGAGATGGAGGCGCTGTACCAAAAGTGAGTATAACTCAGCTATACCTCATAAGCCGGTCCTGATGATATTCCCCATACCATCGCGGGAGACTCAGGAGTCCTGTAAGCCAGCAGGTGCACCACACTACACCACATGTAACATGGGTCAGTTTCCACAGGAGAGGGTCAATATGAGATTGGGTGGAGGAAACACTGTTGCACTTAAGGTAACAAGGAGAGCTGACCCGTGCTCACCTAGTGCAATGGCAATATTCTAACAACTTATCTACCACTGCAGCATTTGGGAGGAAGATGTTGCAGGTTTTTGCTCCTTCAGTTTTTTTGTGGGAAATCCCATGGGTGTGTAAATGCTGCGGAATATTGATGAAATAGATATCTTATTTCCCATATTTAGTATTTCTCTTGTCCAGTCACACCAATGCACACAATTGCTCCGTGTGTGTATTTTGTACACTAATAAAGTTAACGTGATATTTTCTGTGCATTTCTGTTATTTATATATTTTTGCTGGGTAATGTTATCTTATTGCCTAAAGCCGTACTGAACAGCAGAAAATGAAAGAACCTTATATAACTGCATCCTTGTGTCAAAAGTATTCTGTCCTACAGATGTGATAATATTGTGCAAAGAGTGTTATTAAATCGGCGCTCTATACTAAAAGGTGAAAAACTAAAATATTATTTCAGTGATCACAAATCGTGATAAAATAAAATAGCGATAGTGCAAATAGTGAAAAAAGGAGAAAATTAGAAAATATACGATACTATGTAAAGTTCTGCTCAAACCCTCCACAGAATTGCTTCTTCAATCCTCAGAAAATGTGTAGTCCAGTCGGTGGGGAGCGCAGATATGTGAATACAAATAGAAACACAAAATAGATGTGTGGGAATGTAGACGGACGTTCACAGAGGTACACAATTGGGAGACGTTTATAATGTGAAATTATAATAAGGCTTTATTGTGCCTTTTCCTTTTTATCAGGAAAACATCCAAACAAGGAGGGGGGAACAAAGCTTCCATTCACTTGGGAGTATTTCTAGTGAAAACACTATTCAATTAATTCACATCTACCTTAGTCAAGCATTTCTCCAAGTCCCCAAACACATAGCATGAATTAAGCAGATATAGAAAGTCTTGTAAATAAAAGTCTTATCTGTTCCTTGTGGTTTGGAGGGAAAATCTTCTCACTTCCTGGTTTAGCTTCAGGTGTAGTAGTTTTCCCTGTGTCTTGAAATCAGCTCTGCTGTGCAGAGCTCACGACAGGTCAGCTCCAGAGATCTGGGTTTCTTTTGGTCAGTCTCTCCTGGGACTCAAGAACCTCTGCTCTGTCTCTCCAAAGGTCAGCTCTCAGTCAGAGCTAAGGAGGAGTCACTTCCTGTCTCAAAGGCAGGCTTTTTGTAAACAATCTAATCAGGCAGGTGGTGTTTAGTAATTAACTACCACACTGCTAGATTAAAGGCACATTACTGAACAGGGATAAGTCCCCTGTTACAGGGAACATTTGGATAAAAAATAAAAGCCCCAATAGCGTAGACTGATAAGTGATTTATCAGGAATGTATATAAAAGCATTTACACACTCACATGGTGTCAAGAAGTAACAGTTACATAAGTAGTGATCAGGACCGGAATATACGCCATCTGGGATTTTCAGCGTTCACCCCCCACTCACGTCCACAGATCTTCATGCGTCTCTCCTCCTGGTAACACTTGCCGTTGGCTGGCCTCCGCACCACCGACTGGACTACACATGTCCTACAGATGTAGCACGATCCAAGTTCCCCCTGCGCGTCACTTGGCCCAATCACGATCATGGCCCAGCGAAAGGGGAATTTTCCCATAATGCACAAAGCAGTGGGAGTTCCTGCTTCTGAATGGGACTCCCGCTGCGTTAATCCTACCAGGCCCCTACCAGTCTGGAAGAGCTGCGCAGAGCGAACAGAGAAAAGCGGTCCTTCCCTCTGTGCCTCTCCGCACAGCTCTTACCGCCGATCGCGCTATTTTTATTTTTAGTAGATAGGATTGAAGCAGCGGGTCTTCGGAGCTGAACCGCATTAATTTCAGGTCCGGGCCCACTGCTTCCCAGGCCTCCGTACCAAGTGCCAGTATCAGGATTGAATGTGAATGCGTAATGCTAAAGACCAGTGACAGAAGGTTACTTG
This sequence comes from Ascaphus truei, assembly GCF_040206685.1. Lineage (NCBI taxonomy): Eukaryota > Metazoa > Chordata > Amphibia > Anura > Ascaphidae > Ascaphus > Ascaphus truei. The sequence goes on from NC_134484.1 coordinate 445,429,566, forward strand.
TAATTATAAAGATTGGACACTCGTAGAACGTCCCCCAGGTAAAGCTTGATTGAAGACAGTTACTGGGTGTGTGGTCATGGATGGTAAACTCACCACTCAGGGTAAGACTGTGTACACAATAACACCAGAAACCATAAGCATATAAATCACCCTAGATTGTACGAAATGTCCTGAGATCCATAATATGGAAACATGTAAGCAGAAAACTCACTTTTAGTGCTGCAACGTCCATGTATTCCAATGTGCCAGGAGTCCAGGTGTGCCCCCGTCCAATATGTAGAATATAAAAGAGAAAAAATGGCAGAGCACTACAGAAAGTGTCCTAAATGAAATGAAGAGGAAAGTGTGTTTCCCACGAAAATATTATTTATTCGTCATAAAGGACAAAAAGGGCAAAGTGTAGCCCCACCAACGTTTCACGCTTCCCCGAGCGCTTTATCAAGGGGAAGCGTGAAAGGTTGGTGGGGCTAAAGTTTGCCCTTTTTTTTTTCTCAAACATTTTTATTAGGCATAAGTTCATTTTACAAACATTGCAATATAGAAATAGCCTAATACAGTAACAAGTATTTTTAAACTGGAAAGGGACCATTGGAGGTAACCGCTCAGAGAAGTGGCGGACCCCCAGGGCCAACGTTTGGCCCAGAGATCAAGATGGGAAAAGGGAGAGAGTGAGAGAGAGAGAGAAGGAGGGGAAGGGAGGGGGGAGGGGAAAGGGGGGGGGGTTTCCCTCACCCGCCGGTTCCTTTTCGCTCCAGACTGGGTTCCTGTCTTTATTAATTTTGCTATGTAGAGTGTAAACTGGGCGAGGTCAGAGAGTCAACAAGGGTTCCCATATTTTATAATAATCCTCTGTCGACCGTTTGAGAAATGCTGTTAACCTTTCCATAAGCATGACCTCATTCAGTCTTTTCTTTACCTTTTGTTTTGTGGGGGGAGACACCTCCTTCCAGGATGACGCAACTGAGCATCTTGCTGCTGTTAAAATGAAGGAGATTAATTTCCATACTGGGCGATCAATTTCCTCTATTGGTCTGCCCAGTAAGTAGGTCAGTGGATCTATATTGATTGTGAGGCCTGTTACCTCTTCTTTTAGAATTTGGATTGTGAGTCAATATTTCTGAATTTCTGGGCATAACCACCAAATGTGGGCCATGTCCCCTTTTTGTCCACAGCCTCTCCAGCATAGGTCAGAAGCCAGAGGATAGATTTGTTTCAATCTTGCTGGCCTGAGATACCAATAATACATTAGCTTATATATATTTTCCTTGGTTGTGGTACATATAGAAGTTCCTGATGCCGAGTCCCAAATGTCTTCCCAGTCCTCTCTGTCAATAACCATATTCAATTCCGCCGCCCATTTGAGCATATAATCATGTGCGGGAGGGTTCGCTGGTTTCTCCAATTCAGCGTAAATTTTCGTTATTAGACCTTTTTGATGTGTGCCTACCTGGCACAGTTTTTCAAATTTTGTGAGAGGGGGAAATGTTTATGTTGGGGACATCTTTTGCAAAAAATGCCGGATTTGGAGAAACTTGAATGTTATCAGTTCTGGAGCATCGAATTTGGTGCGTAAATCTTTGAAGCTCAGGAGCTTTCCATCACTCAGCAGATCAACAACCGCTCTGATCCCCTTTATTTTATATTGCTCGAATTGTTTTGTCTCGCATCCGGGGGGGAATTTAGGATTGTTATAAATTGGCGTAAGCTGTGAACCAAGTGTTGAAAGCTGGAATTTAGCTTTTGCTTTAAGCCATATTTCCCAAGTGTGTTCCATCGCCCCTAGCTCAAATTTATGAGCCACCATATTGTAACGCTCGACCTGCCGAGGAGCCTGAGAGGAGCCTGAGAGGAGGACCTGAGAGGCAAGGCTGATGGGGAAGGGGCATGCAGGGCATGAGCGTGACGTTCGAGGAGGCGGAGAATGGGGAAGGTGCACCGGAGGGTCCAGGAGCAGACAGAAGAAGGGGAGGCGGAGCTGACAGGACCGGAACAGATACACGCAAAGAGCGTGTGCCGCGTCAGCGGAGGCGGAGTCAGGCACCGGGTGCCAACTAATGGTGGCTTGTGTGCGCGCGCGCCCGTAGGGCTGACGCGCGTGGGCTGGAGGTGCGGGGACAGCAGCCAGGAGCGGGGAATACCGCCGGGGAGCCTGAATGGCCTGTGAAAAAGGTAAGGATGCGCGGATCCTTACACATATCCCCCCTGTGAATAGACCATAGACAAGCTGGCAGAGAAGGCGTTTTGGAGTATCGTGACTCAATCCCTAGCCAACAGTGCTGGTCTGGGTCTGAATTCCACATAACCGCCTGTCTTAATTGGGCTGCTTGATAGTATTTTGAGATGTCTGGAACTCCCATGTCCCCCTTCGTCCTCGGTGACAACAATACTGATCTGACGACCCTGGGTCTTTTTCCTTGCCAAATAAATGTAAAAATGTTGTTTTGGATGTTTTTCAATTCAGATCCAGGGACCCGGACCGGGAGTGTCTGAAAAAAATTAATAATCTGGGGAATATGTTTATTTTAACTGAGATCATTCTCCCGGCCCACAAAATTTGATATCCTTCCCATTTATCTAGACCCTTTTAGATTTTTTTCGAAGAGAGTTGGGTAGTTATGCTGATATAGGGAGCAATAGTCCTTTGATACATTTACTCCCAGGTATTTAATGTATGAAGGGCTCCACTTATAGTTGAAGTTGGATTTTAATCATTGTAACTCTGGCTCTGTTAAATTTAAATTTAGGGCTTCTGACTTATCACTATTTATTTTATAGCCTGATATCTTGCTGAAGTCTAACAATTCCTTTTGAAGGTTGGGGTTCTATATATAGAATAGACGTTAGAATTATGTCATCGGCAAATAGTGATATTTTATAATTTGCCTTTCCAATTAGTATGTCTTGAATATCTATATTGTCCCGTATTTTTTATGCCAGAGGTTCAATTGTTAGGGCAAAAAGAAAGGGGGACAAGGGGCACCCTTGTCTCGTTCCATTTTTTTTTGCGAAATTCCTTGCAGCGCCCCCCGGGAGTTTGACCACCGCGGATGGGCTGCAGTAAAGCGCACGGACTCCCTCCAAAAATGAATCTTTGCATCCGAATTTCTACATTGTTTGATCAAGAAACAGCCTGTCAATTCTGTCAAACGTCTTCTCTGCGTCTAGGTTTAACAAAACCGCCTTGGTATCTGTAAGGTGGGCATGGTCGACGATATTTATAATTTTGCGTGTATTGTCTGAGGCCTGTCTGCCCAAGACAAAACCCACTTGGTCTATATTTATCAATCTAGGTAGAATTGGGTTCAATCTATTAGCTAAAATTTTACTGTACAATTTGAGATCGTTATTTAATAGGGAGATAGGGTGGTAGCTCCCGCATTGCAGTGGGTCTCTACCTTCTTTGTGTATTATAGCTAGGTTAGCTTTAGTCATTGGTGGCGGGATTGGATTACCCTCCATGAATGAGTTAAATAAACTTAACAAATGGGTAGATAAGATCGGGATGAACCTCTTGTAATAGGCATTGGAAAAGCCGTCAGGGCCAGGGGCTTTGGAGATCTTTAACGTTTTTATTGCGTCCGCAAGTTCTTTTTGTGTTATTTTTGTGTTTAGTAGTTGGTTTTGCTCCTCTGTTAATAATGGGAGGTGGCAATTGGATAGATAATCCCTAATTATTTCGGATGATGTGAGATTAGGGTTTCCGTCTTGAGTTCTAAGATTATATAAATCTGTATAGAATAAAGTGAATTCTTCCGCAATTTTTTTATCGTTATATATTATTTCACCAGACCTACCCTTGATTACTGTAATCTGTGAGCGTTTCTGTATACCTCTTAGTTTGCTAGCCAAAAGTCTGTCGGCCTTATTACCCTTATCATAATACTTTTGGTTAGTACATTTTAGGGATTTTTCTACATCCTCTAATTGGCTCTGTTTTAGCTCGTTTCTGGCAGTAGTTAGTGTTTTATATACTTTTTTTGAGGGGTTAGATTTATGTTGCTGTTCTAACTTTATCATTTTGTCTGTTAAATCTTTCAGTAACTTCATCTTGGCTTTCTTTCTGTGGGGTGCAATGGAGATAAAATTCCCTCTGATTGCTGCCTTATGGGCTTCCCACAGCACTGCCGGTGATGTAACCGAGCCAACATTAAGGGTAAACTACTCTGTGAGAGCTGTTTTTATTTCTCTTTCAATCGCCGGGTAATTTAGTAACGAGTCATTTAATTTCCAGTTAAAGGAACTAGATTTTATGAATGGGACTGAGAGGGTCAATGCGATTGGAGCGTGGTCTGACCAAGAAATTGGGCCTATATTCGAGACTACTGAGGCCTCCAGAATGGTTTTGGTAGCAAAAAAGTAATCTATACGAGAGTAGGTCTGGTGTGGTGTGGAGAAAAAAGTGTAGTCCCTCTGGCCCTGATGTTGCATTCTCCAAATGTCCATCAAGGAGTATTCCTCAATAATAGCTTTAAACTTTTTCCCAAGCCTTTAAGAGGTGACCGCGTGCGGTCGTTTCGAGGAGAGTGATTCATCCTCATTAGGGTTCAATGCCATATTGAAGTCTCCACCTACTATCATTGATGATAGGTAGGCCGGGTCGACCCTGTCTAGAACTGCCCTTAGGAACTCTGTTTGGTTTTCATTTGGCGTGTATAAGTTGATCAGAGCGATTGATGAGCCAGAAAGTGAGCCATATACCATTAGAAATCTACCCTCTGGGTCTGTGGTTGTTTTAACGAGATTAAATGGGATTCCTTGTCGGATTAGGATGGCGACTCCTCGCTTTTTACTGCTGAATGATGAAAAGAAACCAGTCGGGAAAGCCTTGCTAAATAATTTGGCCAGCTCTTGGGGCGTAATGTGTGTCTCCTGAAGGAATATAATATGTCCTTTGGACCTTTTCATCTCTTGGAGGGCTAATCTCCTCTTCCTATTATTATTTAGGCCCTTCACATTTAAGGATATAAAGTTAATTGGAGATTGGCTAGCCATTAGAGCTACGTTTTATTATCCCTTTTAATGCATCTCGCTTCCCACTAAGGAGAGAACAGTGTGGGTCCTATTCATCTCTACTGAGAAAAACAGTCTACTAGCAGATTCCGGACTGGCGTACCGGGATGGAGGGAAAGGGAGGGGTAGGGGAGAAAAGTGGGGGAAAGATCCGTTGAGGCTATCAACAGATGGAGATAAAGTAGAAGAAGGTCTATGGAAGACCACAAACGGAAATACCCGGGGTAAATCGCCGGCATTTGGGCTTAAGGCCCAGTGGGGGGAGATCCGTCGACACCGGCACAAAGGTGCAGAAGACTACAGACTCATATAAACTTATAGATTATACTCGTTTTTGAATTAGGTTGGTAGGGTGTGAGAGTAGTGGTGTGGAGGGGGGGGGGAGAGGGGGAATGAGAAGGGGGGGATGAGGGGGAGGGAGGGGAAGGGAGGGTTAAGAGGGTGGGATATACATATAAACATATTTTGGTGCAGAAATCATTGTGTTAGTTTGTTGGGATCCAGCATTTTTGCTATCATTTTTGTTACATATAGCAAGAACATAGATAGTACTTTCTGATAATGAGTTTATCGTTAGATTACAATGTAGTAAGCATCTAAGATAAGTACCCTCCAGAGGTGAGGTTTGGGGGAGGGGAAAAGGAGGGGTGGGGGGAAGGGGAGAGGGCGGGGGGGTGGAGGGGGAGGTGGCTGGGATAGGGGGGAGGGAAGGGGGGAGAAGTAGGGGGGAAGGAGGAGAAGGAGGGGGGAGAAGGGGGGAGAAAAGAGTGGGGGTAAGAAGAGGGGGGTATAGGTATATATACACTTTATACTGCAGAAGCCATTATTCCCGAGTACCAAAAACAGATATTTCTGCTATCCTTTATGTTGTATATACCGTAGGCGCTGTTAGCAAAACTGTGGCTACAAGCCTCATAATTTATTATCTTATTATGCACATTTTAGAATACTTAACTTTAGGGGGGGAGGGATGGTGAGGGGAGGGGGAGGATGGGGGGGGTTGCACTGTGGGAGCCATTATATCCGCATATTGAGCATATGTATTTCTACCATCAATTGTATTGCATTTAGCAGAAGCATGACTCACTATCTATGGTTACGAGTATATTCCCAGGTTATGTTTTATACATTAATTTGAATTTGGGAGGGTGGGGAAAAGGGAAGGAGGGGGAGGATGGGGGGGGAGAGGAGGGAGGGAGGGAGAAAGGAGGGGGGGGACACATACATATACAGTTTGCACTATAAAAAAACATTATACACGGGTAACAACAGTATATACTCTTAATGCCCCTTACAAAGCGTTTAGCAGAGGTATATGTAGATGGTTATTGGTTGACAAATCACCAAAAAATCTACTCGCCACACAAAAAAATCTACTCGCCACCTAGTACCAAGCGTATGCTGCTTGGGCCAATAGGAGCTCGCCACGATGTTAAATCCACTCGCCCGGGGCGAGCAAATGTATAGGTTTGTCGAACACTGGTTATTGCTACGAGCTGTGACAGAGTCACTAACTCAGTAGGCTGGAATAGTGAATGGAGAGACGCTGCAGCCAGTTCACAGAGTGTTAATCTCCTCAGACAGAAAGAAGCACACCTGCAGCCTAATTAAGCAGGAGGCCTGAGAGACTGCAGGTTTAAAAGCAGGAAGTGACACACACACAGTGAGCTTGTTTTTCCACAGGAAGGTGGAGAGAACTCTCCCGGCTAGGAAGCCGTTGCTGTTGCTGTGGTCCCCCAGTCCTGCGAGGAGCTAGGCTGCTGGGACCAGCTGGGACCCAACCCAGGATAAAGATACAGATACAGATTGCTGCGAAGAGCTTGTTTTTCCACAGGAAGGTGGAGAGAACTCTCCCGGCTAGGAAGCCGTTGCTGTTGCTCTTGTCCCCCAGTCCTGCGAGGAGCTAGGCTGCTGGGACCAACTGGGACCCCAACCCAGGATAAAGATCAAGATCGCTGCGAGGCTGGACACAGCCTGCTCCCCGGAACCGTGTTCCTGTTTGCTACTGGAGCGGCAAAACAGATAAGACTTTATTCTTATACGTATCGTTATCCTTTGTGTAGCATGTTTTGGGCATGACCAGATTAGCTGGCTGTCCTGTTAGTAAGGGCTCAAGAAGTGAGTTAGTGTCCCTAACGGGACTAGGCTTTAATTTTCAAGAAAGTAGTTTCTTAAAGGGACAGTGCACCCGTACTTTATTTTGGACGTGGCTAATAAACCACTATAGTTGAACATTTCCCACCGTGTCTAGCGTCTTACTGACCCTGCCGCGAGACCATCCTGCCACAGAGCATGTTGACAGAGTGAGTTGTAAAAACATTTAGTCTAGGGGGAAGGGAGGGGAGGGGGGGTGAGAGAGGAGACACATAAATCAACATATGTGTTATACTGACGGATTTTGTGCTTAAGTAGGAGCTGTATGTTTTGTATGTTTGCAATGACTACAAATAGTAACAAACAATTATCTAAACCCCTTTCTGGTGTGTGGACAAAGAATGCAACTATTATAAACCATTCACTGAAGTTCTCGTATTAATGCATCCGAGCGCAGGCAGTATTTTGAACTTGTACTGGTGGTAGAGGTAGACAATGGGACAGTAGGTAAGTCACATAGTCCCGAACTTAGCTTGGGAGGGGTAGAGGGGGAGGGGGAACAGACCATCAAAATATTATTGCTAACTTATTTACAGAGAATTATATATTGCTGTCAATCTCTGCGGAGACCCCCAACCATCTCCTGGGTATCTCCCAGGTTTCGGCCGGGAGGCTGTCGTGAGTAGATGGGCATCGAACAGGCATCAGTCCCGTAATATTAGTGGGTGTGGGGGGGGGGGGGAAAGTACTCACAGTTAGAGATCCTCTGGTATGGAGCTGGTACCTTCACCCCCTCCCCGCGGCGAACCACAGACCAGCCGGACCCTCCTTCCGCAACAGGCGGGGGGTTCCAAAACATTTGAGCAAACGGTAAACAAATCTGCGCTGGCAAACTCAGGGCTCCAACCATCTGTCGCCTTCGGCCCGACGTCTCCCTGCTTACTCCAAACCTTAGGCAAACAGGTGACGGGGTGATTTTCTGGAGATGTGTGAAAAGCGATCAAGCGCCGCAACTTTCTTCTACAGTGTCAGGGCAGTTGTTGACTCTGGGATGTCAGTGATCGGAGGATTTTCCAGGGTATAGAGCATCAACGGGTGCAGAGCAGCCTCTGTTGGTTAGTTGACTCTTGCTCTGGTAGTTCCAGTGGTCGTCGCAGGGATCCTGAGGTAAAATTGTGGGAACATCTGGTAGCGAGGGATCATTTCTTGTCCTCATCTGTTCTTTGCCTGGCGTTGTGCTGCAGCTCTCCTCGCAGGCCGAGTGGTGCTGCCTTCATCTTCGTCCCTCTGCGCGGGTGTTTGCGGGGGATCGGCCGACCAGACGGATGGTGGAGTCAGGCCTAGGGCCCGCACATATGGGGTCATATCTTCGGGGTGCCGTATTGTAAGATATTTACCTCCGTTGCTTGCAGTTAATTTAAAACGGGAAGCCCCAGCGGTATTTGATCTCATTCTCTCGTAGGAAGGAGGCTACGGGCTTCATTTCCCGTCTGCGACCCTTATTCTTGAAAGGTCATTGAAAATCTGGAGGGGTTCGTTCTGGAAGGTTAGTGAAACTTTACCCCGACAGGAAAAAATGTTACATAACGGCGCCAATGTGAAATTACATAAATGTGCATAGAAAAATGAAAATGAAAACAAACATATAAAGTGAATTATAAATGGTACCATTGTCAAAAGTCCTTGATTAGGTGTCCATAACCAATGAATCTCAATGTCCAAAGTTTCTTGGATCCAATTGGAGATGAGTGGATGGAATTCAGCACATATAAGAGAAAGGGAAACAGAAAAACATAGTGTAATACTGGTAGACTAGTTGATTAATTCAAGGGATAGGGAATGGTGAGTTCCTTAATAAAGATGTCGGCAAGAAGGTGAGATGAACAGAAAATGCATTTATTAAAAACAATGATAATTAAAAAGAGCTCCTCTCCTCACGGTGGCAAAAAAAAATTGGAATCCTTCTTACTAGACCCAAGTAGGACATGCGCAGTACGATAACGTATTATCACAGGAGCAAGCACTTCATGCTGACAGCAATCGTTCCTGTAGACTCAACGCTACGCTCTCCAGACCCGCTGGGGCATGGTGATCTTCCGGCGTGGTAAGCTGGGCGGTTGGACGGCTCACTTCCCTTCTCCTTGTTCTGTATCTCCCAGTATCTCAGATGTCCGGTAGAGAAAAACAATACAGACCAGCGCCTTATAGTCCCAATGTGAGATAAAAGTTCAATGGATGATTGGAAATGTCCAATGGGTGTATATCTGATCCAGTGGACAGCAGGTGCCTCAACAGCAGGATGATTTATACATGCAGGGGAGACAAGAGAAAGATCATAGTGTAATACTGTGAGGTTAATACAAAAAACACATAGACATAGACAAACATACACAGATAACACTGAACAATAGGCTGACTAATATAAGGAGGAATATTTAATGAACAATAAAAATGCAGGTTACTGGTGATGAGCAGGATTAGGATCCGGTGTTTTAAAACCGGAATCCTACTTACAGCAAGTCCCTAGAACACGAGCAGATAAGAGGGTATAGGTGTCCGGCGGGTAGTGTTGGTAGACACGCGCCGCGTGTAGGTGCCTGGGGGAGCTCTCTCAGCCGCGGCCGATGATGGCGATGCTTCCCTTCACTCCACGTGACTCTCCTTCACTGGCGTCCGGAAGTGCGTCACAGCAGGCGGGACTACACACCCGGTACTTCTGCCGATAATGCAGCTTGTATGCTGCGGCTCCAGGGGCTGCTGAAAAGGTCTGCTCCTCTGCCAAGTGATACTGCTAAATGATTCTGGCCCAACGCGTTTCGTGCGCATGCGCACTTCTTCAGGGGATCCCCTGAAGAAGTGCGCATGCGCACGAAACGCGTTGGGCCAGAATCATTTAGCAGTATCACTTGGCAGAGGAGCAGACCTTTTCAGCAGCCCCTGGAGCCGCAGCATACAAGCTGCATTATCGGCAGAAGTACCGGGTGTGTAGTCCCGCCTGCTGTGACGCACTTCCGGACGCCAGTGAAGGAGAGTCACGTGGAGTGAAGGGAAGCATCGCCATCATCGGCCGCGGCTGAGAGAGCTCCCCCAGGCACCTACACGCGGCGCGTGTCTACCAACACTACCCGCCGGACACCTATACCCTCTTATCTGCTCGTGTTCTAGGGACTTGCTGTAAGTAGGATTCCGGTTTTAAAACACCGGATCCTAATCCTGCTCATCACCAGTAACCTGCATTTTTATTGTTCATTAAATATTCCTCCTTATATTAGTCAGCCTATTGTTCAGTGTTATCTGTGTATGTTTGTCTATGTCTATGTGTTTTTTGTATTAACCTCACAGTATTACACTATGATCTTTCTCTTGTCTCCCCTGCATGTATAAATCATCCTGCTGTTGAGGCACCTGCTGTCCACTGGATCAGATATACACCCATTGGACATTTCCAATCATCCATTGAACTTTTATCTCACATTGGGACTATAAGGCGCTGGTCTGTATTGTTTTTCTTTTTGTTCATCACTAACTGTGTTCGGGTTAGTAATTCCTGGCAGCCTTATTTATTGTTATCTTCACCACGATTTTGTCTTATTTATATTGTAATTCTACACATTGCATTTATTGTTTAGCGCTAATCACACCACTCTTTCTTTCAGATGTCCGGTAGCTTCTCTCGTGAGAGGCGATGGTGTTGCAGACACAAACCAGATACGGCGTCACGTCTTGAGAGATCCCGAATGGATGTCAGTCAAGGAGTGCATGTAGGCACGCGTGGGAGTGGGGCAAACTCCACCCTACGCGGTTCACGGATCCTTCCGCTTCTTCAGGGGCATTACCTCGACAGGCCACAATTATTTTTTCTTTTATTGTGTAGCTATGCATCCTGACGATGATGTCACGCCATAGATTGGGGTACTCCAAACGTGGGCCCAAGGCCCTGTGGGCCCTATTAATTTCCAAGTCTCTGTCTTCGATCGGGCCGCAGATTCAGTTGAACAGGTCAGCCAAATATGACCGGAGATGACCAGGAAGAACTGCCTCTGGATGTTGCGAATGCGCAAGTTCTGGCGTCTGTCCCGGTTCTCCTGGTCCTCTAATCCATCCTTTAGGTGGGAGATTTCTTCCCCCAGCCTAAAGATTTCTTCTTCGGCTTCGGTCTGGCGTAGGAGGGACTCCTCTAGTCTGCCTTCTAGGCTTGTCGTCCTATCTGCAATGCCTGAGATTTTCTGCTTGAGGTCCAGAACCGCTGTTTTGATATCAGCCTGGAGGGATGCATGCAGTTTTGTATGCATGGATGCCATAAGCTCTTCTAGATATGATCTTGTGATGGGCTCCTCTGTTGTAAGGACTTTTTTAGGCCGTGCTCCTTTGCCTTGTGCTGTGTGTGCTCCGGCGCCATCTTGGATTTCTGCTGCGATCTCAGGGCTCTTCTGCGGCGGGGAGAAATTCTTTGTAACCGCTTGATTCGTGGGTTTCTTCGGGTGCTTAGACATTCTCCTTTTGTTGCTCTTATCAGGGTTCCAAAAAGAATGGGGGAATTTTAGGTGGAAAAGCGCAAATTGACTAGTTTATTCTGGTGAGTCTGCGGAGATTCTCAACTACACCACCATACCGGATGACGTCACCGGAAGCCCCCTCCACACTTTGCCCTTTTTTCTCCTTTATGACCAATAAATAATATTTTCGTGGGAAACGCACTTTCCTCTTCATTTCATTTTGAACACTTTCTGTAGTGCTCTGCCATTTTTTCTCTTTTACAAGTGCCAGTATCTCCTGCAAGTTTAAATGGCTCACGTGACCGGGACATATAAGGAGGAGATACCGGCACCCCCTACTGGACCAGAAGATCGCTTTCAATTAGATTATATTCTTTGATACATCTGGTATACTTTTTTGATCCAGAATTGCACCAAATTTGGAGCATTAAAACATAGACACTTGCTGGGTTTAATTTAAGTATGTAGAGCATTTTTCCCCCTGTGGCTTTTTTGCAGAATGGGTCTTAAATCGAGTATATTCTTTCATAATCTAGCCTTCATGTTATATTGTAATTTTGTTATATGTCTGTAAAATCTTCACTCCGCTTTTAAACCTAAGCCTTGACTACATTTTGGATTCCCACACAATCAACTAGAGCAAAGGTACGCAAACTGGGGGGGGGGGGCTCACTTACAGAGGTCCCACGCTCTTCCTTACAACATCTAAATTAAATGTCAGGGAAGTGCGCAAGGCCTCTATAAATTCCCTTACTTTGTCTCTGGCGGCATCTTGCAACGTGTCACCATGGCAACGCGGCATCACATGATGTTGCTTTGCCATATTAACGTGATGTCACATGACATTGTGACATCAGAAAACACCATAGAAAAGTTAAAGGGGGACACGAGCAGGCAGGGGGCGCAGACCAAAAAGTTTGCGCCCCCCTGATCTAGAACAGGGGCGGCCAACTCCAGTCCTCAAGAGCCAACAATAGGCAAAGCAGAAAATCCCTTCTTCAGCACACGTGGTGCAGTCGAAGACTGAGCCACGGATTGAGCCACGTGTGCTGAAGCAAGGATATACTGGAAACCTGACCTGTTGGTGGCCCTTGAGGAATGGAGTTGGCCACCCCTGACCTAGAGCAAATGTTCAGTGTTGCCATCAGCTGTGTGCTGAGGGATCAGTCTTCGGTATTAAATGGTTAAAGGATAGTTACTTGGATGTCATTTATGGATTTGTATGACGTCAAAAAGGTGTCAAATGACAACAATCAATCGTGGGATGAAAGAATGATTGACCACCAAATGTTCTCAATTTTCCCATTTCATCAACCACTGAAAATAATAAGTTACAGCACATTTGTTCCAGCTCTGAAAGCCAGAGCTCCTAGACATACCATAGAGACTATACAAACACTACATCATTTTATTAATTTACGAAGACTGTTACCCATTAATAAGATCACCACAGGTTTTTTTTTTTAGTAGCACTTCATTATAAAAACTTGTTAAACCTGTTTAATGCAGCTTCAAATAATTTCCTCATCGTTGGTGAACTCTCAACACTGTATGGAATATATATTATATTTTTTTTAATCACCTCTGTTGACTTTTACAACCTGGCGTTCAGCTATGTTTTGTAGAGAGAAAATAATCCTCTTATATATGTACTTGGCTCTGACATTGTATTTTCCGTTGGTGTAATTATTATTACCATTAACATATTGAACCATTAATGACTTCTACACATCTAAATGTCTTCACGCGATGTGAAATACATCTCATTGCGTTTGATGTTCTGAAATAGTTAACAGCTTAGATAAGGAAATTACTATTATTTTAATACTTTATATACGCTGGCACACCAAAAGACAAACAAAATGTCAATTTCCTTACAGTTGTTGTTGGCAAATTGATCCTAGTGCCAACGTTTTACTGGAACTGCATTGAGTCCATTTTAAGGCCAAGTAATTTGGAAGTGGAAAGTGTTGCACAACTTCCTTAAGGACTTTTGCATGTGTACATTAGTCTTTTATTAATGATGTAGCTGCTTCCCTCATTAGGGCTATTCCTCCAGTACATACAAGACTCACAGTGCAAGCGCCACTATTTCTAAGTGACGCAATTATTTCCAGATGTCTAATATAGAAGCTCCCCAAAAATATTTGGCGGTCTATCTCACAATGTGTAACCTGTTAGTATGTCTCAGCTACACGGCTAAATAACCAGTGAGGCTCGAGTCAGGTATAGGCAGTACATGTAAGGATAGCATTGACCTCTTTTATTTAGCCCCATAAACCTACAACGGGGTTAATTTCGTTGTCTCCTTTAGCAATTTCTAGTTAGCATGAAATAAAATAGTTGTCGGTGTTCCCTTACACCGCACCGTGTTGGTAAGGGATTCTAAACTTGTATGTGAGCACTGTGCGCTGTTTCTTCATTATCTTAGCTCGCAAGGAACTTGTGTTTGCCTGTACAGAGTTCACAAAACGCGGTATTTGGATTTTCTATAGATATGTGGTGGGAATTTTCTTGAAAGGAAAGGTTGGTGTTCCATGTTTGCCATGTTCATGTTTTTTTCCATTTTGTGCCTTACCTCTATTCAGCTATTTGATACTCCGGTGATAGAATCATTAGATCTCTGACGAGAGTGGAGAATGATATAGGACAGGGGTGCGCAAATTGGGGTGCGCTAGATTTTTTTTTGGTAGGCGCAGCACTTACAGCACCCGCGCTCTTCCACAAACCATTTAAATTAAATGCCGGGGGGATCGTGCGAGGCTTCTGTAAGTTCCCTTACCTGTTCTCTGGCGGCTTCGGGCAACGTGTCGCCATAGCAACGCAGCATCAAATGATGCCGCAGGGGTCACATGATGTTGCATTGCCATGTCAACATGACGTCGTGACGTCAGAAATGCTGGTGACAAGGTAAGAGGGGGCACGAGTGTGAGGGAAGAGCAAGCAGGGGGGCGCAGGCTAAAACATTTGCGCACCCCTGATATAGGACATCATTTGTACTTCTAGGATTACATTATGTCCATCTTCTAATAAGAGAGTAAAAAGTTGTCTCTTCTTCTGATAGACTCTGAGTACATTCTGCTACATGTAAATGTTCATTGGAGGGTATTCAATGAAGAGACAGGGAGTTAACGATGTTGTGTTACATGGAAATGGGGGTTAATATTGCTCACTTTATTTGTTCACATTCACTAAGCTAATTTTATTCTGAACACTTCTCACAAAACAATGAATTTGAATATTGTTTTATTGTGACTGTTAAAAATAAAAAAAAATAATGGGAATTAAATTACCCTGTAACAGCCATACATAGAAACCATAGATATTGAAGCTGGCAACAACACACCTAAACAATCCTCCTCTGTAGCTGCTGAGAAATGAGAGAGGATAAAAGTTTAGTGCTTAGGGATACATTTTTTTAGATCATTAGATCCATTAATCAAGACTTTTCGTGAGCTGGGTTAGAGAACAGAACAGTGGAAAACACACACTGGGTGACATAGTTTGATAGCAGATGAGGTTGAAAAAGATATGTCCATTGTGTTCGACTTATGCTAAATTTAGATGACAGATACTTATCCAATATTTGTATTTACAGTACAGTATATTGATCCAGAGGAAAGCAAACAAAAAAAAACATGTATTCCTTTCTAAAAAGGTATCTTACAATCTATTGTATCTGCCATCACAGTCTCCATGGGTAATGAATTCCACATTTTAACTGCCCTTACTGCAAAGAACCCTTTTTTTTGTTGCTGGTGGAATCTTCTTTCCTCCAACCTTAAGGGATGGCCCCGAGTCCTTTGTACTGCCCTTCTGATGAATAGTTATTTTGAAAGCTCCTTGTATTGACCCTGAGTATATTTGTATATAGTTATCATATTCCCTCTTAGACACCTCTTGTCTAATGTAAACACATCTAATTTAGCTAGCCTTCCTCATAAGTCCAATTTTCCATCTCTTTATTAATTTTGTGGCTCTTCTCTGCACTTCAATGTTCCATAATGGTTTTTTTTATTAAGTGGTGCCCAAAACTGTACTTCATATTCAAGGTCTGATCTTACACCTTGAATATGGAGGGGATTTATACACGGACATAATTATGCTTACTTCCCTTCCATCTATTCCCCATTTAATGCTAGGTAAGATTGTATTTGTCGTTGCAGCTACTGTCTGACATTGGTCTCTATTGCTAGCCTGCAGCCTAAAAGCACTCCTAAATCCCCCTCCATGAAGGATTCGCCTAATTTTGTCCTATTTCATTTGTACGTCACCTGTTTATTCTGGTTTACCAAATGCATAACCTTACATGTATCTGTATTAAACCTCATCTGCCAAGTTTCCAGTCTATCGAAGTCCTTCTGGAGAAAAATTACACCCTGCTCTGATTCTACTACCTTACACAATTTAGTGTCATCAGCAAAGTTGGAGACTTTTCTCTTGCATATTCTATTCTATATTTGTACTTACAGTATATTGATCCAGAGGAAGGCAAATAAAAACCCCAGTGAAACATTATCCAATTATGTCTAATAAGGGGAAAAATAAATTTCCTCCTGACTCCAAATAATGTTATTCCCTGGATCAACAACCTTCTCGTGTTTACTTATTTGGTAATATCACTGTATACCTTTCCTTTGTTAAAAGATGTCTATTCTTTTTTTGAAGCTATCTATTGTATCCACTGTCACGGGAAACCAAGTCTTATCAACACATTAATACCGGGATTCTGGATTGAGCACAACAAGGCGGGCAAAATAAATTGTAATTAATTTCCTTTTAAGACAAAAACAATTCTTCACAATTACACTCAATAAACACTTACTGGGATGGGGAAACGAAATCTAATGTCCACTAAACGAATTACTTGAAAACAAAGTCTCTGGGCACCCCTGCACGCATGCCAGTGGGTGCGCGATTTGAGCCGTGCGACAATCCTTGGCTAGGGGCGCAAGTTTCCACCCCTGTTTCTCCGCCGGAGAACATCTTTTCGTTAAGTCCTTACAGGATTAGTTCGGGAATTCTTAGCTCAAACAAATTCTGGACGAGGGGCACGAATCTTGGTTATGATGTAGTTACACCCTCACACTCCGGAACCACTGACACTGTAACTTGGAAAGGATCTTGGTGAATCTCAGATGAATCTTAGGTGAATCAAACTAGGACTGAGCTGCAGGCATTGTTATAGGGTTAAGGGTCCTATCTCTAACATACCCAGCCAATCCTCCCGTGGGAACAACTTTTCCCACCTATCCCAGTCTTGCCAGTAGCTCCCAAAACAGGCTGAAGTTGCTTCCCGGTTTGCTAAGAGCATGCGCCAACTTGGCACCTGAGCAAATTAGCATACCGGGCCCAACCCCTTACCTGGCGACAGTAAGTCTGGGGTTTGGCTACCAAGTGTTGATAGCCCATCCTTTGCATGGATATCTGGTACTTTGCAATATTCCGGCCACCCTAACACCTAGGGTCTCTGAGGCTTTTCAACTCTGGACTTCTCTAGACACTGGGGCACCAACTCAGCAGGGTGCCCTATGAAGTACAGAGATGAAAAATCCCTCAGCTCATCCACCATTAACATATTGACATGCTAATGTATTCATTGCCGGGCTGACCGGAAAATGGTTCCTATCTTTATATTTTAAAACATAGGTGAAACACATTTATTTTTTATATATGGTCTCTGTATATGTGGGTGCTACAAAACCAACATGTATGTGTATGTTACATCCTCAACTATCTGCATTCCAAAAATTAGAGTGCTAGCTCCTTCCTAACAAAAGTTAGCTACTTAATTGAATAAGCTCTGTGATGTGATTTGCGGTTTGACTCATGGCATACAATGCATCACTGCTTGCTGGGATTGGTAACCGCAGAAGCACTCCACGTATTGACCTTAATTGGTTAACGAGACCGCAGGATACATTGTTGCTTTCCTGGTACTTCAACTAGACCGCAAGCCACTTATCCACCTAACTTTGTGGTTAAGACTTTCTCTGAATAGTCTGCAGTTTAGGAAGTGATTCAGAACTTCAATGTAGCAGCTTACCACAGACACGCTTATTCAATCAATGTTTGGTACAGCGCTAGGATCTCCCCCTTGTGTCGCGAACACAGTTTGCGCATACATCAGACATTAATAGTACTGCAGTTAGTTCCTGAGCTGCAGAACTGACACTTCTTTTTCACGGTATGGGCCAGGGGACAGTACAGATTATATATAGGGGAAACATGGCATTGTGGTGACCATATAATTTAACCCCTTCATCTCCAACAACGTTTAGGGGTAACCAGCCAGGCATAATACCTTTATTATTGGCCTGGTTAACCCCTTCACTGTCACATCCCCCATCACAGTCTCCATGGGAAATTAATTCCACATTTTAACTGCCCTTACTGTAAAGAACCCTTTCCTGTGTTGCTGGGGAATTCTCCATTCATCCAACCTTAAGGGGTGACCCTGTGTCATTTGCATTGCCCTTAGGACAAATAGTTATTTTGAAAGCTCCTTCTATTAAACCTGAATATATTGGTATATAGTTATCATATCCCCTCATATACACGTTTTATAAAGTAAACAAATATAATTTAGCTAGCCTCTAATCATAAATCAGATTATCCATCCCATCACATTTCTGCTCTTATTTGGTGGCTCCTCTGCACTTTTTCTAGTTCCATAATATCTTTAATATGGAGTGGTGCCCAAAACTGAACTCCATACTCATGGTGTGGTCTTACTAATGCCTTATACAGTTTCATAATTATGCCTATTTCCCTTCCATCCATTCCCGTTTAATGCAAGATAAGATCTTATTTGCCTTTGCAGCTGCTGCATGACACTGGGCACTATTGCTAAGCCTGCTATCTACAAGCACTCCTAAATCCTTCTCCAACAAGGAGTCTTCTCATGGTTTGCCATCTTTCCTCATAGACCTGTAGGGGTGCACAGAGAAGTCAGGTTCAGGCCCAGATCTGGTAGGAACCCGAACAGTCCATGAGGCTAGCTGTCATCTTAGTTTGGGTATAAGACACCACCAATCTGTTAGGTCCTTGCTTGTCAAACTTTTTGTTTACAGGTCAGGAGTCAGGTTAACTATTTTTCTCTAGCACTATGACTTTCCCTGTTCCTTTTTATCAGGCTCCCAGTTCTACTGATCTTCAGGTACCTTCTTGTTTTTATCTTGTATTCCCTCTGCATTATTTGTCCCCTGTTTATTTAATTTTCCCCTGCTACCATTGCTCTTTGCATGTAGCACTGCAGTTTCTTGTAATTTACTTTTGTTTGGCGAGTTACTCCCTTTGCACCTTTTGCTTCCCCACTTTTTGTTTGTCCCATTGCTACCGTAGGTTTTTGGTGCACCTCTGCACATTTTACAGACTCCATTTTGTTTTCTTTGTCTTATTAGTTTTGTGTTACATTAAATTCTATCAGTTATATATATCGGTCTTCTGTCTTTTATAGGTTTCCATGTTACCTCCAAGGGTTCCATACATCCTGATAGATGGAGACTTTGCTCTCTATGCCAACCTCAAGGTCATTAATAAATTAAAAAGTTGGGGTCCCAGTACCGATCCTTGAGGCACTCCACTTATAACTTTAGCCCAACCTGAAAAGGTTCCATGTACGTGTGAGGAATCGCCATTCTGGCGGCCGTGGACCGTCTCCTCACCTTACTGGCCCTTTGGCGACGAACATCCAGGAAGTGCATTCATCTGGTCCGGTGACGCGTGCACGCAGACCTTGCACGGTCTGATCCGGCATCCGCGGACCCTGGCCCCGCCTCCCGCTCTGACGCATGATGGGGGCATTTGTCCAGCCTCTTTGCTGACGCGCGGCCCAACTCCGTCCCCGCTCTGATGATTGACAGAACTGGCGTGGGAGTGACGCATGTCCCAAGCTCCGCCCCCACTCTAACGACAGGCAGAACCGGCATGGGAGTGACGCGCGTCCTAAGCTCCGCCCCCTGACCTCCATGACACGCTCAGGTTGGCGCGCGATCGGTCCCACCCTCCTACCTGATCAGGCTGTATCATAGGGCACACCTGTGTGCACCAGCAGCCTATTGGATTCTTACTTCCTGTTTCCGCCCTGGCTTTCTATTGGAGGGTCCTCCTATTTATACCTTCCTGCTGCATTCTGTCTTTGCTGAGTATAGTCTTGTGTGACGCCGTGCCTTGCTGCATTCCTGTACCTGAGACCTTGCCTTGCCTTTCCTGGTTAACCTCTTGTTGCCTGACCCTGCTTGTACCTTGGACTCCGCTTCTCTCCTATCCTGAACCGGCTTGTATGACCATTCTCCAGTCTCCAGTCCTGACCTTGGCTAAATACTCAGACGATCCAATAATCTCCTATTCTGAACCTGGCTACGTACCCCGATGATCCGCTACTCTCCAATCCTGAACCTGGCTACGCACCCCGACGATCCGCAACTCTCCTGAACCTGGCAAGTACCCCACTACTCTCACATCTCCAATCCTGACTTGGTTTGAACGACTAAAAACCTTCCACTGTATATGGTGGAGGGTTTTTAGTCACCTTTTCACCCACTATAACTTAAATAATGGTATACGGTGTATACGGTGGAGGGTTTTTAGTCACCTTTTCACCCACCATAACTTAAATAACTTAGCATAACTTTGGCTATGTTTAAAAGCTGTGTTTAAAGCAGCATGCATGGCTTAAGGGTTTAAGGGTATAAGGGTTTGGTATAAGGGTTTAAGGGTTTAAAGATGTAAATTGGTGTGATGTTCAATGGTTCCGGTGATTTCAGAAAAGAAAAGCAATGATTGTGCAGACGGTACTTAAAAGTAAAGCTGTATACACATAAAAAAATCCTCAAAATTCGAGGCTTACATTATAATTGCTCTTTAAAGCATCAAATAGAAAGATACTAGGATCAACAGTGACTCCCGCAGATCAGGTGGGTCGGGCTCTCACCACTCCCCACAGGTCCGTCTCATCTGGTGATATCACTTCTGGTTACGGCCGCCTGGCCACAAGGAGGATGCTTTCCACAGTGCTGTTCCTATGCTCTGAATTGCCGGGGGGGTTAAGGGGGAACTGGATACGACTCTACGTGTTTCGCTAGGCTGAAGCTTCGTCAGGAACCATTGATGGACTCCTGCCGAAGCTGAAGCCCAGTGAAATGCGTAGAGCCGTATCCAGGCTTGCCGGCTACTCAGAGCATAGGAACAGCACCGGGGAAAGTGTCCTCCTTGTTGCTGAGCAGCCGTAACCGTCAGTGACATCACCAGATGAGACAGACCCGTTAGGAGTGGTGAGAGTGCGACTCACCCGATCTGCGGGAGTGACTGTTGATCATAGTATCTTTCTATTTCATGCTTTAAAGAGCTTTTATAATGTAAGTCTCAAATTTGGAAGGTTTTTATTTGTGTATAAAGCTTTACTTTTTTAGTACCGTCTGCACCATCATTGCTTTTCTTTTCTGAAATCACCATAACCAGTGAACCAATTTACATCTGCCACTGTTTTTGATATGCCTGACTATGTTTTTCTCTTTTCCTCCTTCGGTACATCCCCCCGCTCCCCTGCTTTGTGGATATCGGCTTGGAAGAGATATAGGAAACATATACCTTTATTCTCAGGGTCTGAGTGGAGGAGTAAACCAATTTATTGATACACGTATCACATCATTCACTTGTGTTTATAGTATTCACTTGTTTGTGCACTATTGAGGGGAATATTAGATTTACCCCCTACATTTATATTTGTCACTCTTTGCACACTTTTTGTATTCACTCATTGTAGAAATGTTTCAATCACTTTAAAATTATATTTATAAGCATAGAGCACCACCTTGGGTATTTTTTCCTCGTTAGATTATATTTTACACAGAGGAAGATAGAATGGCCTAAAAAGGTCAAGTTGTGCGCCTTGCACTACACCAATGGAGATGTGGGGAACCAATAAATTGTGAATGTGTGGTGACGGAACAAAAAACTGCAATAAGAGTGCGGAGGTGGTGCTGGCAGGGATGAGGTTAATGATAAGCAAAGAAAAGAAAGAAAGCTCCCTAATAGCCGCACAAGAGAACACCTATACCTATATTAAAAATTACTATTTATTAATAAATTATTAAAATATATTTATTGCAGCAAAAAACTAACGTGAACCAAAGTGATTAAAATAATCCCCCGATGAAGCCACAACGGTGAAACATATGTTGGGCAGGCTAAGCGTCACCACCTAGTGCGCTGGCTATATCGGAGAGGTCTGTTGCCTTTTCTCAGTTAGAGTGTTTCGGAGCCTTCTAAAGGAAGCACAACACTCTGACTACTCTCCTATTTGTTATGGTTCCGAGTACAAGACACATACTTTGTGATCTTGAAATAGCTGTTTTGCTAAACATAACAGACCTCTAGGTTCATTTACCTTTGAACCTGTTGGTCTGGTACATATGTGTGTGTATATATCCGTATACTAGCATTAGCTGGCTCAACAAATATACTATATTATTCTGAGCACACACACTATATTAAGCTATACTCTCCATTTAGGTGTAGTCCTCAAACTATATAGAACTGTATTGGTATAACTACCACTGTTAGTAAAATCATATAGTAGTGGGACATTCTAAAATAGTTATTCCTAGCATACACTGTTAGTTTGAACTAGGCATACAGTTACCTCCTCCGTTTTTAATTTATTTTAATCACTTTGGTTCACGTTAGTTTTTTGCTGCAATAAATATATTTTAATCATTTATTAATAAATAGTAATTTTTAATATAGGTATAGGTGTTCTCTTGTGCGGCTATTAGGGAGCTTTCTTTATTTTCTTAGATTATATTTTAAACAGATTGATTCCTATTGTCAGGGTCTTCCGAGATGTTCTGCTCCCAGCCACACTTTCTTTGTCTGTTCACTGTGTGTGCTGCTGTTTCTGTCTGCTCTGGGTTTTCCTCTGTCTGTCTCATCTTGGTTTCTTCTGTCTCTGCCTGCCTTTATAGTTTCCTGTTCCTCTTTGCCTTTGTTTTATGTTCCTGACTCCCTCTGCCCTGATCTGTTCCATTCCTGTTCTCATGCCTCTGTAAAATAGGGGAATGAGACCGCAGTCACCATTGTAGGTATATGCACAGGATAGAATGACAGGTGCTAGAAGGGTATACGTACAGTATTAACGGTGTTGATCAGAAAGAATCCCCTTATATCAGGCACTCAAATGTCATTCATATTATAGAGAGTAGACAAAAAATGGTCCTGTAGTAAATTACTGCAAGTCTGTCAGGTTGACCAGAATCACCGCGGATATCAAAAAATAATAACATTTTATTAATTCTATATAGATGATTAAAAACACATATACATTATTAAAAATCCCTATTGTGGCTGATATGGATAAGTGAAATTAGATAGGTATAATACCGTATATCACCATATCCTGACTCTCAAGAATTGCAACTGGTCTTAATGTCTTTAACCGAAGGGTTGTAGACAGAATGGTATATTCCAATCAGGCAGCAGATGTCAAATGTCAAAAATCACAGTTGGTCTTATGGTCTCTGACTTAGGTATAGCATAGATTGCTGCTATGAATCATTTATGAATGAAATGTTCATAGGACAAAAACATATAATCACGTTATCACTATAGTGTATAGATACAAGCGTTTGCTTGTTATATTCAATTGGCCGTCTTCAGGGGGTAATGATGACCTGAATGCCAAAGTATCACATCTATATCGTCGCAGTGTGTTACATCTATGGCATAGATAGGTAAGTATGCTCTATTGTATACAGATGGTCACCAAAGCCACTGTAGTGTAACAGTAGGTATATAACAGTATATGTATTGTCTTAAATCATATAACGTCCCCCTCTCGTATCAGTAAGTATAGGTTATGCTGGAAAGTAGTACAGCCAAGTAATGCTGGTAAATAGACATATAACCTGTTTTATCCCAAATATCTAGGAGACGCTAAGCCACCATGTGTGCCGCTTGAATCAATACAAGCCTGCTCGTGATCCCACTTGCTGAGAGTCGCCACTCGAGTGACGTCACCGCTGTGACGCCTTACGTCCCGACGCACGTTTCACGTGTCCACCAGGAAGCGTGGTGAAACGTGCGTTATATACCTACTGTTACACTACAGTGGCTTTGGTGACCATCTGTATACAATAGAGCATACTTACCTATCTATGCCATAGATGTAACACACTGCGACGATATAGATGTGATACTTTGGCATTCAGGTCATCATTACCCCCTGAAGACGGCCAATTGAATATAACAAGCAAACGCTTGTATCTATACACTATAGTGATAACGTGATTATATGTTTTTGTCCTATGAACATTTCATTCATAAATGATTCATAGCAGCAATCTATGCTATACCTAAGTCAGAGACCATAAGACCAACTGTGATTTTTGACATTTGACATCTGCTGCCTGATTGGAATATACCATTCTGTCTACAACCCTTCGGTTAAAGACATTAAGACCAGTTGCAATTCTTGAAAGTCAGGATATGGTGATATACGGTATTATACCTATCTAATTTCACTTATCCATATCAGCCACAATAGGGATTTTTAATAATGTATATGTGTTTTTAATCATCTATGTAGAATTAATAAAATTTTATTATTTTTTGATATCCGCGTTGATTCTGGTCAACCTGACAGACTTGCAGTAATTTACTGCAGGACCATTTGTTGTCTACTCTCTATAATATGAATGACATTTGAGTGCCTGATATAAGGGGATTCTTTCTGATCAACCCTTTGGTCAACACCGTTAATACTCATGCCTCTGTAGAAAGAAGTAGAATTGATCCACTAGTATTTTTTGTTTTCCAAACTTCCATTATATTGGAATTTTAGAATTGAAAATCAGTATCAATGTAGAGCAAAACAATATTTTTACCTGCACTTAATACAGATCTGAATTCAAGGCAGGTTTCAAGGCTGAATGCATGTCAAGGCTGGATCTTTCAACAGACCTGGCTGCTTGCTAGAACTCTAGTCAACTTTGTACGTGAGATGCCACTTCTCCTACACTAGATCCAAGTGAACAGCCAATAGTCAGGATATCATTAGGTGATCTCGGTAATGGAGGTAAGTATGTCAAGTAGTGCAGCTCCAGTGTATATCATAGGATCAGACCCCTGGTATATATAAGGGCTAGTAGTGAGGTAGTGTGTTGGACACAATGAGCCTAATAATGTAACATAATAATGCAGTCACTGGGTCATGCTCCCTCTCAGATATATCTCCTATAATGGAGAGGTGCAGAGTATTTACTATGTGAAAACGCACAGCTGGGTTTGCTGTGACTGCAGCTATGGTTGTGCTGCTATGCTCTGTAGGGAAAAGACCTATGATTCAGGTCATTTTCGTTACCTTAATAGGGCTATGTATGAGAGTGTGGAGCTGTTTCCTCAAGCCTAACGTCCTGTGTAAGTGAAGTATACCACATATGAAAACGCTGGATGCCAGCACACTACCTCACTACTAGCCCTTATATATATATAGCTGTTGTTAACATGCTCTATCGTTAAGATTTTAATTAGCATGTATGTTTTCTGTTTTCTGATTATTAATAAAACTTTATTATTTTTGAGCTCTAATTATAGTGAGTGCATCAAAAGGGATTTCTGCTTCTCTGTTTTCGGCTTTATCCTTTAACCACATTCCTGAAAGTGACAGTAGTAAGTCTGGTAACCGCAATAATTGTGCTTACATTTCTATTTGTTTTAGTTACTTTTTTAGAGCAGAAGAAGGTACAGCAACTTTAACATTTATCAAGCAGTTACAGAAAAGGGGATGCTCTCCTGTCTTTGTGCTGTCAACCCTAGAGTTATTGGAAAGAGGCCTAAATTCCCACGATGTTACAATATCATCACATCAGCCAATGCAACAGGTTGTTATGGTAGCAATACATAAAACACAGTAGAAGCAATTTGGAGCGCCTTGCTTTATAATAACTGAAATAGCCCAATCTGCCTGTTTTTTTTTGTTTTTTGGAAGGGTTGAAGCTATGTAAAATGTAAGGGCTATGTTTATTTTTCTAGAATTTGTAATATTTTGTTCTTGTTGTTTCCATACACCTTATGCACGTTCTCAACTGTGTGGCTATATTGTGATGTGCTTAAATAGAAAATAAAAAGATGCTGCTACATTTCAGATGTCATGAAAAAATGTCCTTAATGGACCCTATAGTGCAACACTAAAGTGACTTTTTCTTCTTTTGACTCAATAAAGCCTTGTACTGCATTTACAAATGTTTTTGGCATTGACAGAATACTGGCAAGAAATCTAGCTAGCAGAAGACAGGAACAGCCTCTGTTTTGTAGAACTGAAGTAAGATTAAGGACTTTAGCCAATGCCTCCTGTCAATGTGAATGTGACCAATTATTTTACAGATGATGTCACTGTATGGCAGCAAGAGTATTTCCTTCTCTTTTTACTTACTTAACCAGAACCATCTTTTGCTGCATTTTACATTTAACTGTGTATTTCAACTAGTAAGTGGCAGGGGGAAAAAATGGAGGGGGGAACAGTAAGATTGTTGTTGAAATGAGCAGAAGTTAGATAGAGTTGCCTTGTGCAGCTATTTGTATGTTTAGATGCTATTCAAAGCAGTGCTTATCTTTCATTTCTGAATTGGCTAAAGGAACACAGGAGCAGCACAGACATGAAAGAAAGTCATTCAAATCTGGTACAGAACATGTAAATAACTGGTCATTTTTATATACTTAATAAAATAAGAGGGATACGATAAAGAATATTGAAACATCATTAAAGGGTGAGATTCTCACTGACAAAAACTCATGGTAGATTTAATAGTTTGCAATTATAAAAAAAACCTTTGCATAATTAAAGATGACCGTGTGCAAGTTATAATGTGCATTCAATGTAAATGCAACATCAAGATTGTATTGGATACCATCCCACTATCAAAGAGTTGACGTTATTATCAACATGTGACCTTTTACCCTAGTAAAGATAGGGTAAAGGGAGTGTGAAGAGGTGAAAGACTCAAGGTGATTCCAATAGAGACACATATATAAAAGGGCTGTAGCATGGTTATGTTCCATGAGAAATTGGAGAAAATGGGTTAGAAAAAAAGGTGGTCTGTATTGAAGGACAAGAAAAGGTATTAACTTGTGCACTCTCACACGCCATCTCCTCCCAATGTCATCATATGACCAGAAGCGTTAGGGGTCTATTCTACAGCCGCCAAAGTGGCTAATTGAACTGGTTCTGGTCACAAATGTCACGATCGGCCATGTTGGCGGACATAGAATAAGTTCTGAGAATGTATTCATATTTAGTTTTATCAATATTTATATTGCCTGCTTTTAAGTGCAGCTGTGGCATTTATTTGAACATTTTGGATTGGATTACGCATCAGGTATTAGCCAGTTTTCAATGAGAATAATAGGGCAAGTGCACTAATACAAGCTGTGTGCTTATTAGTCATTAACTCCCCTAACAGGGATGGGATGCAGGCAATTAATTAGTGAAGTATTTAATTAATTCTCTATTGCAGTTATTATTGTTTGTAGTGCCAAGAAAAGCTTTAATACAAAACAACTAAGCTAATAAAAAACAAGTTACTGGATTTATAAAGTATTTTTGCTTAAAATATGGTTAGTATAAAGTATGCTAATAGTTTCCCAAATCCAGTTCCTTGAAAATAGACTGATTATTTAAGAATGCTTGTTTACTTAACCCTACAATTAGCAATCAGGCTTCTGCGACAGCTTTAACTGTCAAAACCCTGACTCAACTATGGCACAAGAAAACCATAAAATGAAAACATTTAGAAGGATGTAAAACAACTGAACTAAAACTAGAATGAAATTGGATTTAAAAAAAAAAAAAAAACGCAATACAGTGCAGAGAATCTGATAAACCCTATCACACAATGGACTGTGTGCAAATAAAATAGAATCTGTAATTCCTGAAGTAGGTGAGATGTCGTCTCCTCCTGTTGAATTTACAGATACCCCACGTAAGGATGCGGCATCACCGGAGTCCCTTTCCCTAGCTTTGGAGTCGACATTGGCCTCCGTGGAACAACTGTATGACCTGACCCTGGAGACACCTTCTCCAGCACCAACAGATGGTGCTGCAGGTGGAGTGACCCTGTTGTCACGCCTTGACTGATGATTGCCCCGGTCCAACGGAGAGGTCAAGCTTCTGGCTCTGCACATAGGAGCATGTCCAGTGGCTGCTGTAGCTCCTCACTGATGATCCCGAAAGGAGACCCTTGAGCCAGAATTGGACAAACCTCTGGGTCTGGACTAGAATGATAAGATGTTCTGTGGATATGTGTTAAAATGTAATATGACACACATGATCAGCTGCCACGCTGGTCGATTAGAGCATTGGTGGGCGTCAAGTTATCTGACTGAGGAGGAGCAAAATGAAGTGCTGTGGCAAGTGGGTAGATGAAATGGACAATCGGATATTCTTTGGGGAGGATGTTCTAAGGCCCTTGGGTGCCAGCCAAACTTGAGAAAGGCAGCTAGGTCTGTCGAAACATTGTTACTTGGCTCAATAAATAATTATTTTTGCAGAAATCCGTGGTGCCCTGTTTCTCATCTGATAGCTGAAACTCGGAGTGCAGACAGGGATTCCCTGAACCAGGAGCACCGGCGAA
The DNA here is from genome assembly GCF_040206685.1 of Ascaphus truei. Classification (NCBI taxonomy): domain Eukaryota; kingdom Metazoa; phylum Chordata; class Amphibia; order Anura; family Ascaphidae; genus Ascaphus; species Ascaphus truei. The sequence continues at coordinate 445,457,794 of NC_134484.1, forward strand.
TATAACTACTTTATCTTATTGGTGTGCAGCGTTACCCTTGTTTATGCTAAGGGACATAGAAACAGCCCCTGCTCCTTGGGAAGAGCCATTAATTTGGGTTCTGCCGGGTGCCTTGTATTCCCCTCACCTTACCAAGCTCAGTCGCACGATAGGGTAGTCCAGGACAAAGTGTGCAAACTAGATGGATATGACTGCCCATCTGTTACTGAGCACATGATGTGAGCAGTAGAGTATTGCCGTAGGAGTGGGGTGCTGTAAGGGTATATATCTGCAAACACGGGCTACCTTGGTTGGCCAGTATGGAGAGGCAGGTAGCGTACTTAGTGCGGGTTTGGCATATTGGGAGGAGCATCTACATGAATAGATGGATAGAGTGGAGTATGTGAATTAAAACGGGCATAAATGTGTCCATCGTGTGGAAGTCCCAGATTTAAACTGAGGGATGGTCCCACTCATTACTAATAGCCTCTGGGGTTACAACAGTAAGAATGCCACTACGCTGTATTATACCACCCAACCCAGTGTTCCCATGTTAACAGGGCAGCTTTTGCATGTGTCAGCCTCCACAATTGCCTGTTCATTGTGTCCCATGAGTTATTTGGGGAAAATAAACAAATGTTATATGAGCTGTATTAAAGTTGTTGTATGCATGTATTTTGTATATTTACATGATGACTGTCTGTTACTAACCTATGGTTTCACAGGTGTTGTGGCCGCTACTTCAATTCTGGGTCATGTCTAGTATATTAGCCCCTTTAAGCACATGTAGCCAGGCAACCTCTGGGCTCTATTCCCTTCCCCTCCCTGCCGCTCACCTCTGCTGTGGTCGGGAGAGTTGCGGCCGGTTGTGGGGGCGCGCGGGTGCAGGCGGCGGGTGTGCGTGCCTTCGGGAGGTGTCGGGCAAGTGGACAGATTGCCAAGATGTAAAGGGAGCGCTCCGGTGCTCCGGAGGCTCCGCGGCGGCCCGAGCGCTCAGGGCGCCGCCATTGTGTGTTGCGCATGCACAGTGAAGACATCTAGCGGCGGCCATTACAATAAGCTCCGCTTGGGGAACTACATTACCCAGCAGCTACTGGGGCTGCCATGTCACCTGCTGCAATACAGCCAATAGGGATTCTGGATTCCCCTGCTCTGCAAATAGATACTTTTGGTGCGCGGTGAGCCACGCCAGTCGGTGCTGGGACAAGTATAGGGTAGGAGGTATGTGCAGGGGTCTGGGACCCGCTGCACTAGGCCAGATCCCCCCCCCCCTCCCCTAGGCCCCAGCTAGGCCCCGACTCATGCAATCAGATTGTGGCTGCTACAGGGACAGGCCCTTAGGTAGGGACCCTGCTCCATTAGCTATTTTGAGAAGCCAGGGACACAGCTGCAAGCTGCGCGGCCCTGACTATTGTGATCTGGGACCAGATCACCAGAGCAAGAGGAAGAGAGACTATCTTCGTGTGGGATCACTCTGCGGGATATCACCCCACGCGGAGGCGGAATCGTGGCGGAGGACATCGCTGGATCGGCGGATCCTCCCTGTTGTCTACTCGGCGCACCCGGGTGCTATAGCACCCGGCAGGTGCCTATATCTAAAGTGCACCAACCGTATGCACACACCATAGTGGCAGCGCTGACCACATATCAGGGTGGGGCTGTTATCCTTGTGGACACCAGGGTGGTTGGGTGCCCGAGGGCCCCTCAGGTACGGTGGACACGGTGTGGGTTACACGGTGGTGGGATAAGGCCCCTGCGAGGCGAAGGGGTAGCTGTAACCAGTAGAGTTATAATCCGGTTATCACTGTTTATTACATGTTCTTCAGTAAAAGGTTATTCTTATCACATACTGTGTGTGTATATCAGTGTTGTGGTTCCTGTGAGGGGCTACTCCCACTACGGTGGGATCCCTCCCAGGTGGAGGCGCTGTACCAAGTTGTATTGCTGTATCACCCCGGGCTCCCCGTGGCGGAGGTTTGGGATCTCTGCAAGGCAACAGGTAAAGTCAGCACCCCTAGACTCCTTACCCTAGGGGTAAAGAGGGCTACACACACACATATTGAAAAAATATGGCTATATAACAGACTACACAGCAGGGATACTTTGGACCGTAACCTGGTCAGGGTTGTTAAAATTACAAAGCACCAGGATAGACACTGCTAGGGAAAAGAGTGAGAAAGTTATACAGTACATTTGTAGTATTTGGTACAATTTACCCCTGGAAATCAAACGTCACAGGGAGCAAATATTCCCCCCAGAAGGAGTGTGTATAATACTAATGTAATGCCATAGTTGTGGGTGAGATACATCTGAGAGAGGCGGGTGTAGTGTTTGCAACAAGGAAAAGATGGGTTAAAGTATTGCACAATGTATAGTTCAATAACAATACAATAGCCATAAAGCCTAGGGGGTGCATCTGTCATTGTTTTCATCTGTTATAAATGTAGACTTCAAATATTGTGTACAAATTATAAGTGGAGAATGTAGCTACTGAAATGTACAGGTACAATTATAGTCACTACATGTTTGGCAGGCGTAACATGTACCTATAAGTTGTGGATTCAAGGTTATAAATTGGGGAAAGTTATTCTGTGTTCCACAATATGTGAGTTAAAATTCCAGAGGTTACAAGAATGTTGGGGACAACATTTAATTTCAATAGGGAGCCTGGAAGTTTGGCCAGTGGTAGGCAACATGAAATATATAAAGAACCGCATATGCAGCCCTGAAACCCTCAAAAGAGCTGCATATTACACACACACAAATATATATGTGTGTGCACAGGCAGAAGGTACATTGCAGCTGTGGTTAGGAGCTTCTCCCCACCCCCTCCAGTCAGCTTCTTAATGCCCATACACTGTTGAATACTGTCTCACACCTCCCCCTACACTGAGAATTATGGATTATTGCTGTCATTAGGCAGCTCATGGAGTGGGAACAAACTACGATCCACCCAAGCATCATCTCCATTCCCTCTACACAGGGGAGACAGGGAGAGTGGGCTGCAAGGGTGACCAGTGGTTGAGGGCAGCCTGTTACCCACCAATGGTCTAGACCTAAGACAAGTGATGGTTAGGCTGAACACACAGAAGGGATTGCAAAGGAAGCAGGTACATTTTATAATAAACAATAATAACGTACACAATTCAATTGCTATAGGAACCATTTCCAGACCAGGGCTGCCAGCTCACAGCTTACTTAGTGGCACAGATGTTGGTCAGATGGACTGAAGACATCCTGTTCAATTCAGCTCAGTCAAGATCTCCCACGCTGACTTTACTGGCCTCACCCAGATAGTTTGCAAAGCTATTCCCAAGGACTTATTTCCAACCTGAAGTGGTGAACCCTGACCATGATTTACATGCTGTATATCACCTTAACCTCAATAAAGCAGCTAGATTTCACTATGTGTAATACTGTACATCTGCTCTGATTTTAGTAATTTTACAAAACTGATGTTAAATTGAAGCCAATTGTGAAGTAAATCTGTTTCCCTATCTCACATGAAATTATTGCCCTTTAGTGAATCTAACCAGTGAAATTGTGCAGCAATATGTCACCTATTAGGTACAACATAAGGCATTAATATATTTGATTCTTCCAAGAACTACAGTAAGTGTTTGAAAAAGTTTTGGACTTTGCCCAGGGAGACTTCTTTTTGTGTCTGGCAGCAATAAATTGGGAGAAATCGGTTTTCTCTTGTATACTGTATTATTGTGAATTGAGCTGTATTACACAATATATACAGTATGTAGCACCCTTTCCCCCACCCTATGTGAGATAGTGTCGCTACCTGTGTACTCTGGTGCTGGTGCGTACCTGTGAGGTACAACAGGAGGCCGGAGATCTCCGCCATGGTGTGGGGAGGCCATCAGGTCAGGCTATATGGATAGTTCATCAATAGTGGCAGCGCCTCCAGCCCAAGAGGATCCTGGTGCGGCCAGGATGGACCTCAGGGGCACTTCTTCTTTGTGTGGACATTTCAATTAGTACACCAGATTGGGTATAACTGGGGTTTATTGGTACAGCATGATGAGACACAGGATAAAGTTCCCGAATGCAATACCCAGACTTGAGGCCTCGAATAACCCCTTCTTGGTTAACCTTACCCCCTAGACGGGCAAGGCCTCAGCCTACTCCTCTTAAGGAGAGACTCACTGCTCCATCCTCATACTCTGAAGGACAGCCCAGAACTACTCCCAGGAAACACTTACTCTAACTATAGAGGGAAACCCCTTCCTTCCTTGGGGAGTGGCTTGTAAGACGGCCGACCTACAGTCATAGACCCCCCTTACAATACCAGGCTAATCCTGAACTTTATTGCTAACACACACACAGAACAGTATAACAGACCCTGCAAGAGTTACTCCCAACACTGCCCACTCTTTTCTGGGACTTACAGTGTTGGAGGGGCCAGAGAACCAGTAGTCCAAGGGGACTTGGCTACATATATTTTAACTAATAGATTTAAGTTCACTTATGATTGTATAAACCATGTTGCTTTTACACATTGTACCTTTCCTATCACAAAGTTTTAAGTGCCAAATTAGATTGAACAGTATCTTTGCTTGGGTCATTGTCTGACCTCTTACCAGGCTGTTTTTATATTTAAACAAATAAATTAAATAGCTATTGGGCTTTGGGAAGATACAAAACCCACAAAATGGTAGTTGCCAAATATTATTATTGAAGGGAATATCATTTCCAATAATTTTTGCCTATGAAATTGTACTACAATACTGTCACCTTATATGTCACCCTTGTGCGGGTTTTTTTTCTATTGTGATTTAATATCTACAAAAAAGAATTCTGTGCACAAAGAAGTCTTCTTTGAAACATCAAATGTATTAAATTACACAGGGTGTACTTTTCTGCAGGGTGTACCAGTATTTTTTTTTTTCCTGTTTTGATCCAACAATTTAATAGTTGTTAACCTTTTCTCATGATTTCCCAAACAAACATAAATATTTACAGATGTACAGTAGTAAGACTGTGCTGTTCTGCGGTTACACCACTGTGCATGCGTGCTCTGTGCCTGTTCAGTGGAATGCATATGTGTTCGATTACTTTATTGTGCATAGGATCTAAGGAATACAGAAAAGGCAGACGTTACCTTAATGATGCAGTACTGGTTTTCTGTGTCGCTGGATGTATTTGAAACAGGAAAAAGGTGTTGAAATGGAGAATCTGGAGAACATAGATGAAAACAATGGAATCAGTACAGCATTGCATGAAAGTAACGACATTATGTACTAAACTGCGCACTCAAACTACTCTAGTTCTTCACAACAGTGTTTAACCCCCAAATAATAAAAGAAAGAGATTGCTTTCACATTTCATGATGTTATCATTTTCAATGAGTTAATGATTACTCCAGCCCACAGTCCTCACATGCCATAATAGTCAATTAATGGTGTCTTTTAAGTTCTTCAATTCTATAGTGGTATATGTTTACTGTTTCCTAGGAGCATCTAAAATGGCACCCTTGATGTTGTTTGGTATTGTATTATTACCACGCCAGCCATCCAACTTCACTTTTCTGGCCCAGTGGCATTTAACGTGAAAAGCACATGAAGCTGGAAAATCAACTGGGCAACTGTATATGCTTGTCCCCTGCAGCATGCAGCATATCTTTCCAAGGTTTCCCTAGGGGCCCGCTCATCCATGTCCTGGGCCCCTGGAATGTGTGGAGTGGAGGAGGAAGGGGAAATGGTGGCCCAGGACTAATCCGTGTCCTGGGCCCCTAGAATCTGTGAAGTAAAAATAGGCAGACTGTAACAGGGGACTTATCCCTGTTCAGTAATGTACCTTTAATCCAGCAGTGTGGTGGTTAACCTCTGGTAGTTAATTACTAAACACCACCTGCCTGATTGAGATTGTTTACAAAAACCTGTCTGTTCAGACAGGAAGTGACTCTTTAGCTCTGACTAAGAGCTGACCCTTGGAGCTGACCAGTCTTGAGCTCTGCACAGCAGACCTGATTTCAAGACACAGGGAAAACTACTGCACCTGAAGCTGAACCAGGAAGTGAGATTTTCCCCCCAAGAAACAGATAAGACTTTTATTCTTAAGAGACTGCTTATATCTGCTTATTTCATGTTATATGTTTTGGGGCTGCGAGAACTGCTTGACTAAGGGAGATGTGAATTATTGCATAGTGTTTCACTAGAAATACTCCCAAGTGAATAGAAGCTTTGTTTCCCCCCCCCCCCCCTGTGTTTGGATGAATTTCCTGATAAAAAGGAAAAGGCACAATAAAGCCTTATAATTTCACATTATAAACGACTCCAAGTGTGTACCTCTGTGAACGTCCGTCTACATTTGGTGTCCGAGGTGGGACAAGAGGTGTCCTTGTAATTAGAAAGGACCGGAGATTTTTATGTGAAATTTTTTTTTATGCTTTTTGCCTACAAACAATCTGGAAAAAAAAAAAACCTCTCATGCAGCAGAGGCAGAGTTAAAGGTGTACACACCACTGAAACTTACACTGCACTGAAACATACAAAAACACAGATGGACTCTTTTCCCAAATCCCAAGAGACTGCTGAAGCAGGTAAACCTTTAATTGCCTATCACAAAATGTAATACGGTCATTGAAATAGGGATTTTGCCTTCTAGCCATAGTCAGGGTTCAAGAAGTGAGTCAGCCCTTAAAAAAAGGGATAGGTGTTTGTTGTTTTCAAAAGTTTCGCTGAAGCAGTGAATACATATGGTGATCCATGAGTGGTACTGATTTTGCAAACAAAGGTTGCCACACCGCATAGGGCTACCAGCTGTGAATGGAGTATATGCAGAAAAGTGTGAAAATTGATACAAACACTGTGCTGAAGCAGGGATATTTTTAGCAAACAAATGCTGAGTGTAAAATTGCCCTATAAAGGAAAAAGGTATTTCAAAGCCAATTGATGAGTGTTGAGTCACCCTGCCGGGAATTAAAGAAATAGTCCACTGCAAAGAATGTTTTTCTGCAAGTAAAAATCTGCCTATATACTGTATATCTTGGGAGAAAACAGATACCCAAAGATGAGACTGAAAATTACTGAACTCAGGCAGAAAACCAAATTCTGTTGCTGAAGCGGAGGGATTGCACCTAGCAAATAAATGGTGTATAGCAAATAGACTTTTTTTACCTAGCAACTGCACAATCTTGTATACCTGATAAAAGAAAATGCATGCACAGTACTGCTGATATTGAAAAAAAAATTACCCAAGAAAGAAAAGTCTACAGAGATGCCTGTGAGAGCTACGGCCTCTACAAGCAAAATATGCCCATCTGTAGGACTATCACAATTGGGGGTTCTAGCAAATACAGTAGCAACAGCTGCAATAGTGCCTCCTGAGGTCAGGAAGAAAATTACACCTGATAGCCTAAAAATGGAGGACAAGATGCAGCGTTCCTGTAATGAACCCTACCCCACGGAAGAGTGGCCCTTCCAGTCCAATAAAGAGGAAGACATCTCTTACGGGGAACCCGAACCGAGTCACACCCACAAAACACCCCAAGAATGGTGGGGGTGTCTGAACTTGACACGAACCGAAAAGACCGCTCCCTTTGACGAATATGATCAGCAGGAGAAAGAGCGGGAGCAGTGGATCACCGAATATTTCTGTCAGCTAAAGCAGCTGCAAGAAAAGCCTGGCGTATATAATGAAGCTGCTAAAACTTCAAATGAAGATGGAGACACCAGTATCCCTGAAGGGACGGTGTCATCCAAATCAAAATGGAAGAAAAAGAAAAGCGGTTCTTCACTTACCGTGGAAGTAACAGACACGTCCGCAGATCCTGTGGAGAAAAAGGGGGACCGAGTTGCCCTGCAGCCTAGAAAAAATGGAGAATTCGTCCCACGGTTAACCGAATATCCAGCGGGCCCAAGGCAGAAGTCGTGTACCCCAAAGAAGTGTCTGTTCGGTGCCAACAGTGAGGAACCCTCAACCAACAATCCCAGGGAAGTGGAGCCGGAACCAGTGAGTGACGATCCCTTGACCAGCCCTGAAGACACCCTGAAAATTGCCAGGCATGACTGTGATCTGCTCTGTGAAGAATTGGAAAGGGAAAAAATAATAATGCTGAGCTACAGAAGACTGTGCTCGCAATTTACTCTGTGGCCAAGACCGAATTGGAGGATCTCAAGACTGAGCTAGATACTGCGAAGGCTACTATTTCCGCCATGGATGTAAAGCAGAGCCAATCTGACAAAATGGTGGCTACGCTAAAGCGGAAGTATGAGGAGGCACTGAAGCAGATGACAGTCTTCCAGCAAGAGGTTCACACTCTGCGCATAGAGTTGAATGCCTCACAACAGGAGGTCAACAGTGTCCGGATAGAAGTGGACATATCTCAGAAAGAGGTTCAGACACTCCGCAGAGCACAGGATGCCTCACATCATGAGACCAACAGCTGCCGCACACACCTGGAAGTTTCCAGAAAGGAAATACACAGTCTCACTGAGAAGCTGGACATTGCTAAAGAAACTATTGGTAATCTTGATACAGATCTCAAAGTCTCTCAGAAGGAGCTTCAGACCCTCAACCTAGAGAAGGAAGTCTCACGCCAGGAGTGTGTCATTCTCAAAGCAGATGTGCGTAAATGGAAGGAGGACTGCAAAGAAGCCCTGAAGAATACAGAGACTGAAAAAAGAGAAAATTCAAGATTAAAAACAGAAAACTTAAAACTGAAAGAAGAAAATTTTCAGTTGACAGAAGAAGTCAAGGAAAAGTTTGAAGCAGAGCACCGACTGCAGAACCAACTGCAAGGTCTGCGTACACACATCCAGTATGCTGAGGAGAAGCAGGAAGAAAAGCTGCAGGCTGCTAAAGAAATTCAAGTGCTGCAGGAACGTCTGACCCAGTATGTCCCCGCAAAGCAGCATGAGAAACTGAAGGCTACCCTGAGCATCACCAAAGCAACGCTAAAAGCCAAGCTTAGAACCCAGGTGACGAGGCACAAAAGGGAGCACAAAAAGGTCCAGAAACTGAAACAAGTAACTGTGGCCCAAGCAAAGAAGTTCATAGTGCTTCACAATGCAATAAAAATGTGGAGGCAAGCTCAGAGAAAGCAAAGCATGCAGATAAATTCCCTGAGAAGAGACTTGCAAGACGCACTCAAAAAACAGGGATCTCTCGCGGATGAGATTATAGTCCTACAAGGACAAGTATTGACCCTGACTAAGTGTCAGTATCCCACAGCCTCAAAAACCCATGAAGACAAGGGTACAGTGAGAGCTGGGAATACCGCTCATCTAAAAGACAAGGTTGCAAAATTTGAACCACCTAAACAAGCACTAGCAAAACCTTCAGCCACCCAGCAGGCAACAAAAGAAGGTACACGTGCTGAATTAAAACCAGAAGAATCCTTAGCTGATGAAGCTGAAAAGATGGGACATTCTCTGGAAGTGGGTGTGGAATTGCAACTTAATCTAAAAGGGGCTGTTTTTAAACGCTCTGCAACTGCTGCCATGCAGTATGCCTACAATGGGATGAGCACCCGACGCAAGGGAAATCTCATGACCGCGCACGCAGAAAAGAGACTATACTTGGAGAAAGTCCTCCTCGAGCGACTGAGGGGTGCTGTTCTCAAACACCTTCAGGAGGAGATACGAATAAACTGGAGAAAGGGCTCCAATCCCAACGGGATTGAGGGTTCTCTTCCTCCATCCACTCTCATTCAAGTCAGAGATATCTAGAATGAGAGTGGAAGAATGGGCTTTGGCCGTGGTAAGCCCGAGCTTCCCACAAACAGGGGAGGTATGTAACAGGCGACTTATCCCTGTTCAGTAATGTGCCTTTAATCCAGCAGTGTGGTGGTTAACTGCTGGTAGTTAATTACTAAACACCACCTGCCTGATTGAGATTGTTTACAAAAACCTGTCTGTTCAGACAGGAAGTGACTCTTTAGCTCTGACTAAGAGCTGACCCTTGGAGCTGACCAGTCTTGAGCTCTGCACAGCAGACCTGATTTCAAGACACAGGGAAAACTACTGCACCTGAAGCTGAACCAGGAAGTGAGATTTTCCCCCCAAGAAACAGATAAGACTTTTATTCTTAAGAGACTGCTTATATCTGCTTATTTCATGTTATATGTTTTGGGGCTGCGAGAACTGCTTGACTAAGGGAGATGTGAATTATTGCATAGTGTTTCACTAGAAATACTCCCAAGTGAATAGAAGCTTTGTTACCCCCCCTGTGTTTGGATGAATTTCCTGATGAAAAGGAAAAGGCACAATAAAGCCTTATTATAATTTCACATTATAAACGACTCCAAGTGTGTACCTCTGTGAACGTCCGTCTACACAGACCAAATGGGCAAAGTGATTCTTATCTTCCATTAGTTTAATACTTGCATTGTCACTGAGGTTAGACACGTTTTCTGGACACCGTTTTCTCCTGGTTGAGGAGTTTCTATATTTGAGTGTAAAATAGAAAAAACACTGTAACGCACCACTGATTGGAACTAGGAGGAGGGTGACTTCAAAAAATAAAAAAGTTTATTGAGTCATACAGTATGCAATAAGACCGTATTGCATATGATTCAATAAACTTTTTTATTTTCCGAAGTCACCCTCCTCCTTATTCCACTCGGTGGCGCGTCGCAGTTTTTTTCTATTTTTCATCTGAAGCAGATCCATCGCGGACAGCACACCGGAGGATTCCGATCCTGCCCTGACTGACGGAGGAGGACAAGAGCTACATCTCACACCGTACGGCAACAGTGAGTTACTCGGCCCGGTGGGAGAAGAGTGCGGTTGTTACTTCGGGGATTATGCCAAGTGTCTGATGGATTTCTAAGAAAATTGGGCGTCATTCATTATGTTTCCTGGATGTTGTGGGCTCTGAGAGTGAGGCCAGGTAGGCGTCACCTTATTACAACACCTTCTACTGGACACCCCCAGACTGACAGTCCCTATATGAATATATAGCCACGGCTGGCCCAGACTATCTTTCTGCCTTCCTGTCACGTAAGCCCTAGTAGCTACAGGCTACCCTGTGGAGTTTACCTCCCCCCCCCCCAAAGCAGCCTTCCTGAGGGGCAGGAGATGAGGTGACAATGGGTCTGTGTTGCAGCCAATCATGGCGCAGACCCTGTGCCCTCCCCTTTCTGCATTAGGGAGGATGCATTCCAAATGATAGAGTTAGAGTTCCTTCCCAGCCAGAGAAGGGAGAGGAGTTCAGCCCCTCCTGGGGCTGAGGAGCTCAATATCAGTGCAGAGTACAAGGCCTCAACATTATCTGCTGGCCTGCACCATCCAGGGGTCAAGAGCCCATTCTTCACTATGATGCAAAAGCTGTAATACCACGTGCAGTGGCTGCACCAAATAAAGATCCTTTTTATATACTTCTGACTAAGTCGCAGTCTATTGGGCAGAAGTATAGGAGAAAAGACTGTCATGGTAGGGACGGCCTCCAGCTCTGGTGGAGCCTACTGTGACTGGAGACCCTGTCACCAATGAAAAGAACCTGAGAATCACCTAAAGCCTGTCCTGTTCCCCACAACATCGTGGCAGCTCATCTCTCCTGGACCCTCACAGGTAACCAGCACCTCACTGACCTGTAGCCTAGGCAATATCTCCCAGAGGGGGGGGGGGAGGGGTGAAGCAGGGCTACAAATATATGGACTTGATCAGTTTTTCTCATATATACAAGCATTATGCATGCTGAGGGGAGACCTCCATAGTCTCTCCTCCATTGTTTGATCACTCTTGAGCCCCAGTCATCTATGGACTTTCTATATATTTGTGTGTGTTGCAAGCAAAAAGCCCTTCTACATGCGGGATACGCCTGAGGATAGCGTGAGCTCCATATTGCTGGTAGAATTAAAGATTGTTATCCAGAAATAGATATACACATACTATCCAATTCAACCCCCACCATTCCCTCATGTCTTCATTCTTAGGGCTGTTACATAGTGGCCGCGTGCGCGAGACCGTGCGTGCGCGTGGCCCTTATAATTGGCTGAGGTTAGTCAGCCCTTCTATACAAGGGCCGCGTGCGCACGGCAGTGAGCGTGCATCCGTCCGACAGCAGGGAAGACGGGGAAGAGAATGATTTTGTGCCGCTACCGGCACTGAAACGTATGTATATGTGTGTGTGTAGATATGTATGTGTATGTATATGTGTGTGCATGTGTGTATGTATGTGTGTGTCTGTACAATGTTAATAAATGTTTTATTTTTACCAAAGTGTTTTTTTTAAAATAAATAGTAAATTACACATACACACACATACGTACACACACAAACACACAGTACCTTCTCACAGCTCACAGCTCAGCATACACAAAAAGCGTGCGGCACGTGCACGCGCGTTCGCACAGGCACGCGCCCGCGCACGGCCGCATACTCTATAGAACAGCCCTTAAAGGTGTAACCCCATATCGTCAGGCAGTTGAATTTGTTAGGGGCTTCTGATTGGGGATGTGTTTTGCAATCAATTCTTTTCTTTACCCTTATCCAACCCTGTCCTTAGCAGGTAACTAATAAAATAAAGGTAAGGTGGGGAATTGGGACTCTACAAGCACTTGATGAACACAGTGACATCACATAAAAAGGAGTAGCCCAAGGAAAATAAACCCCTCCCAAGTCTAAATAAAAAGAAATAGATATAGACGTCATATTTATTTAAGCGGTATTGGGCAATTACCCAGATGGGACACCTTAGACATGTCACTGGTTTGATGGCTTGTTGTCCATTGTACTGGGTTGACCAACAAATGAAAATAAAATAAATACCCTCTTCTGTATATCCAACTGCTCTCCTCCTTTCACCGATCACCCTGGTAAAGGGGGTTATGTTTTTCGATGGGTGGGGAAAATCTTCAACACAAAAGCCATTTAATGTGTGGAATAGGTCACACTATAAGAGAAAAAGAGAACCATTTTGCTGCTATAATTTAACATTGGACTTACACACCACATTTACCTTGGGTTGACTAAGACTAGGAGGCAACAGTCGCTTGAGTTGGGTTAAACATATATGGTGACGGGCATTCCATGGCTGAAATTATGCCCTGGGGCTTGGCTGCCGGGGCAGGAAGGGGACCCTGGAGGATGTGTCACTTTTCAAGTTAACCTTGTAGAGTGTGACAATCTGTTTTAGGTTCCGCCTCCGCGACAGGTCCCGTGTTGACATGGGTGACGCGCCTCAGACCAAAAAAGCTACGCACAGGCGCCGCACTTCCAGGCAAGGGAATACATCAGGCTTCGGGCTTAGGCCCCACCCCCGGATCACGTCCCGTGACGACACGGGTGACGTGCCACGCGCGGAGGAGACTGCGCTTGGGAATCTCGCTACGAGGATCACGTGAGGGGTTAATGCCAACACACAGCGCTGACCCAGGATCACCTGCACCTGCGGCACACTCCGCCCCCTGACTACTGATTGGGCAGATGAACACCAAGTGGGCGTTTGATGCCAATCTGTGGCAGCTGCTTGCACCCTTATCATTGGCTACCTGCCCTTTATATGCTCAGTCAGCCCTCTGGCAAATTGGCTGAGCATGAACCTTCATTGCTTAACGTAGTGCTTACCCCAAGCATCCTGTTCCTTGTTCTGTTGCCTTGCGCATTCTGCTCCTGTCTTGTAGTCTTAGTGTTTGACCTCGGCTTGTACCTGGACCCCTAACTTCTCCAATCCTCGACCTTGGCTTGCATCTGGACCTCTACCATCTCTACCCCTTGGACCCCGGCTACCCTCTACGACCATCCGACTTCTCCAACCCTTGACCCCAGTGAGTATCACAACTATTCTCACTTCTCCAACCCTGACCCGACTATACAACTACCACTCTGCACTCCGGACGCGGTCTCGCAGCTGGAGGTCGGTGTACCCTAACATCCCCACCTCGACCTCATGGTCCCATCCTGTTTGTGGTGAGCACCCGTTACATAGAGTACATAAATGGGAACGCAATCCTCATAACAGACTAGTTGTTTCTCACCATATCTTTTGAATAATTATACTTTTTTTCAGTTAGATTTACGTTTATCATTGTTTTTATGACTTAATGAGTTTATTATAATTAGTCCATGCTTTGCACGAGTTTTCATACTTGTTTTACATTTTTTCACATAATTTGGTAAAAACCCAAAGCCAACACCGAAACTAAACAAATCGAGTTTGAGTCTGACCAAATCCAAAACAAAAACACAGAAATTCTTTAGAACCAAAACAAAAAACCTTTTTGAGGACCGAAACTAATACACCCCGAAAATGCCCACCCTTAGTTACCACAGCATTAAAACTACATGTAACCGCATGGCCAATCATCTTTAACTGAAATTACCACTAACAAAGATCGTTCAAAGATTTGGGAGAGTGCCTGTGCATATTGTTTCATTCAATAATTTTTTTGCACCCTTCTGGTCCAATTAAATCAAAGTTCTCATTGGTCTAAATGTTGCTTTAACCCAACTGATCACAAGATATGTGTCATTCTGTCTGGAAGTGTCTGAACGTGTCCAAGGAGAGGTCAGTAATTCAGGGCAGACACATCAAGACAAGTTTGCAAGAAGGTTCTGTTGTAAGTATAGTACAGTATGTGTGAGTTGCAGAAATGAGAGTAGATTAAACTAGCCTATTAAAGATTTAAAGGACATTTGCTTGGCAAAACCTTTAATAAAACATTCATATGTCAACTATTTATTAGCTCATAACATCTTGAACAGTTTACAAACATACAGTACATTGTCCAGCCTCAATAAGAATACTTTAGGATAGAACATGTAATAAAAATGGCAGGGAATATTAACTATTTTAATCAATCTGGTGCTTATGGGGTTATTGTGGTTACAGTTTTTCTTAAAAATATAAGAAATACCCTTCCCATGTCTGTGCTGATCTACAAAGAGGGCTTAATTGGGAGGGAGGGCTTATCACTGATGGCCCACTAAAAGTGAAATATGTATTGTATGGGACTGATATAATTTAATAAAGGCATTTGTTTTGCAAGAGATGGGATTAAATGTGACTTTTCTGACACCCAAGTAAAGGTTATTTCAAAGCATTTCTGGGAGGGTTCTGCAGAGTGCCAAGGGGCGGGACTAACCCTACTGCTCCAAAGTTATGAAATATGGAATCCCGGACCTGACACGTACACTGAATAATAGCGTTTAGATATTTGTACTTGTTGCAAGGGGGAATGCAATACGACCAAACACTTGAGGTTTAGAATGTGGCCAGGGACAAATATCCATTTGTCACTCAAATTTAGGAGCACGTTGGTCAAAATGAGTGTCGTTACATTCGTCAAACTCGCCTGAATCTATTATTCCTAGTATTGTACAAATAAAGTTTGAGGCCGTTTACAGTATATATTTAGTCCAGACTTTAAATATCAAAAGAGGAGGTTTGTTTTCCAAACCACAAAAATGTCAGCCAAGTAGCTAATTTACAACAGGGGTGGGTTTTATGTGTGTCTAAATGCAAGAAGGTCTGGGCATAAATGTTGACATTTTGGAATAGAAAATTAGAATTCAACAGAGGTTTGTTTGGGATCAGACACGTGAGTTCTATTTTCTACGCCAGTGACCTCTCTGAGAAAAACCTATGACATGGTAATACTTTAGGAATTTCTACTTATGTTGTATCCTTTTATTTAAAGAAACTGTTCTGCATTTATTGTAACTGTATTTTCTTGTATTAATCCTTTTCTGTAATCTAAAGCACTGTATTTGTATATATATATATTTATATATATTATAAAAACAATCTTTAATAAGTGATGCTTTGGGCTCTGAATGAACTGTTGCACGCTTTGTAGAGAGTAATGTGTGGTATATATTCGGACATATTTTGTTACAACAGATTTCTTTGTGTTAAGTGCATCTTTTTCTTTAAAAAAGGGGACCTGAGACTGCAAATTTTAAAGCATTTATTGCTGTTTATATTTTTTAATTGTTCAACTTTGCGTATTATTGTGGACACAATATATATATTTTTCACATACTGACACTCAGGGGCCTAATCACAAAGCGGTGATAAAATCAGTGCATTGTTGGCCGACTTTGCATTGCTTTATCGCGCACTAAAAACATGAGGACAAAAATTGTATTAACTAAGAATGAAGGCCATTTTTTTAAAGGCCGATAGTGCATTTTTTTGACCAGTTTTTTGTATCAGTGCTTTTGCACTATAAATCCTATGGCGCAGCAACTGATAGAAATAATTCAGCCTGGAAGAGCTGCATGAGGACGCTGCGTCTCCATGCACAGCTCTTAAAGGCGATCGTGCAGTCAAAATATTGATTTTGATAATAGTGTGTGGGAACAGGGGGTCTCCTGATCTGAACCACATTGATTTCAGCCTCGGGGACCTCCTACTTCCAGAGATACAGGGTGCCGATATCTCCTCCAGTATTTAAACCCGACGGTCACATGACGTGGAGGATTTTAAAATGGTGGCAATACCGGCACCTCATACCCCATAACAGGGCTTGTAACTCGGGAAGCCCGGGGTCCCTGAGGCAGATATCAAAGCGGTTCAGAGACCCCCTGCTCCCATACACTAGTATTAAATATATACAGTACAGTAATGGGCGCCAGTTTTGCGCAGAACATATTGGCATACTGTGGCGCCATCCGAGTACCCATAGCGGTCCCGGTTGTCTGGAGGTATGTGTCATTTCCAAATGTGAAGTAGTTATGGGTCAGAATAAATTCGATGAATTTAGTCACTGTCTCTGTTAGTGGCTCCTGCGGTCCCAGAAAGAATCTGCAGGCTGAAATCCCATCCTCGTGGGGGATGTTTGTATAAAGTGACTCTACATCCATGGTTGCTAGTAGTGTTCCTGTTGGGAGGGCCAATGGCATTCAGTCTGTTTAGCAGGTCGGTGGTGTCCTGGATATAGCTGGGTGCGTTCCTGACAATTGGTTTTAGAATGCCCTCCACCCAGCCAGAAATATTCTCAGTAAGTGTGCCAGATCCAGAGATAATAGGGCGCCCAGGGTTACTCTCTTTGTGAATTTTAGGGAGCATGTAGAATGTGCCAGGTTTTGGGTTAGCTGATTAAAGCCTTGAGATCAGATTTTATAAACCGTGGATATAACCACAGAATTGTAGACCAGCAAATTCACAAAGCCACCAGAATACCAAAAAGTGATCTCCTTGAATACAAACAAAAAGAGACAAGCGACAGGGTACCTTTGGTGGTCACATATAACCCACACCTAGGAGCCCTACGCAAGATTGCCAGGGAACTACAACCCATCCTCCAGGAAGATACAAGACTTCAACAGGTCTTCCCTGAAGCACCCTTATTATCATACAGACAACCTCATAATCTCAAGAATATTATGGTGAGGAGTAAAGTATTCAGCAGTACAACTGAATGCGGGATGAAACCATGCCAGGACGCAAGATGCAAAACCTGCGCAATACTCTACACAGCGAACACAATACAAATACCACACAGGAATCGGGAATACAAAATCAGAGGAAGGTTCACCTGTTCCTCCAGCAATGTCGTGTACCTCATCATGTGCATAAAATGCCCAGGGGGCTGCTACTACATAGGTGAGACGGGGCAGGGGCTAAACAAGAGAATGAACCTGCATCGCCACAGCATCACACGCGGAACAAGAGGCGGTCCTGTCGGCGAACATTTCTCTGACTCTGGCCATAAGATGAACGATCTGAGGGTTGCCATACTCAAAGGTAATCTTAAAACACCGAAAGAGAGACGGTTTCATGAACACAAATTTATGCAACTGTTCGGGACACTTAGCGGTGGCCTAAACAGAGATCAAAATTTTATGAGTCATTACTGATACAAGTGAACTCTCTTCCTATGAGCGCAAAAGACCATGTCTATATGTATGCACACACAGCGGTCTCTTACACATACAAATACTCCTTTTTTTTCCATCCCTATACACCAATGGGGACCACATTGTATCTACACACACTTTTAGCTATGCTTTAATCTCTCACATTTCCACACCTACCCAAACTATTAATATTTACTCCCACTCCACACACACCTTTTGTAAGGCACTGTATACACTGTGGGCTCTCCATTCATTTATATTCACACAGATACACACACACACTCTTACATCACTAACTTTCAGGAATCATTAACACCTCTAGCCATAAATCACATCCACACACGGGGGAGGGACAAGCACATTTAACATTCCAAGAGACACTGTTTTAAAGTATACCCTTTGCTTCATTCATTGTAACATCGCCGGAAGAAGAGATCAGTGTATCTCGAAAGCTCGCACAAATAAAAGCATTTCGTTAGCCACAGAACGGTATCATCTATTTATTTTTTGATTATTGAAGCTCGGCTAACACGGTACTGATACCTCTACATATATTTATTATATAGCCCATTAAACCACTTATCACCGCTTTGTGAACAAAAGGCCGGTTTATCAGTGCGATAATTGTTTGCGCTTTTAACAATGTTCGCAATCAGTTACCAATCAGTGTATAACAGGCAACCTTTTATTGCACACAACCACTCATGGGATTTCACATGAACGGCTCATGCTGAATGTGAGAGCATAACACACAAAAATAGGAGCGCATGAAAGGAAACCAGAAAAAAACGAAATTAGTACATACATTTTAATCATAAAATATAATAAACAGATAACCACAATGGATTGTATCAAAATGGAGGCCACATGACACTACATGTCATGTGGTTTTAGATAATTCCACCCCACTCCCCTGTGTGTCACGGGCTCCTTTTGACCTTCATGGTCTATAGCTTTATGTAGTGTCATGTGGCCTCCATTTTGATACAATCCATTGTGGTTATCTGTTTATTATATTTTATGATTAAAATTTATGTACTAATTTCGTTTTTTTCTGGTTTCCTTTCATGCGCTCCTATTTTTGTGTATTATGTGCTGAGTGTGCCCCGCTGATCACGGGAGATTAGGAGCTGCAGGGAGGACTTGAGAGCTGAGGTAGAACATTTGGAGGGACAGCATGCTCAAATCCCTATATATTTGAATGTGAGAGCAGCATGGTAGGTGATGGAGGCTACGCACCAAACTGTGCTGGGCAGTTTAATAAAAAAATATATATTTCTTTAAAAAAATATAGCAAATGTAAATATGCTGTATGCTCATTTGCATGTCTTAGGCAGGTCTGCAACCCCGCCTTTCACCATTATCACCCAGCACACAGCACTTCCACTGCAGCAAGGGATTCTGGGAAATGACATGCAAATGAGCACACAGTGCCACTTTTTTAAGCTTGCTGCATGGTCACAGCTTTGAGCAGAGCCAGGGTTAAGATGCATAGCCAGGGTGGGTTTTCTGGCTATGCATCTTGCTATATGCTTTGCTGTGGAGGGTTTTTGTCACTTTTTTTACTCACCATAACTTAACTCAGTATTTAAAAAAATAAAAATACAAATTATCTGTCCCATAGTAAGGGGCATTTACAATATGTGGACAGCACTATCTGGTAATTGTCGCATATATTATAATTAAAAAAATAAGTTTTATATTGCAAAATACAATAAAATACACCTCCGCTATTCCCAAAAATACAACCAGAGACCAATGGTAAGCTTATTTATGCATTGGTTTTTTTTACCAGCACTTCTTCTAATCTTGTTCTTGCTTGGTTCTGGGAGGGTAATTGTTAAGACAAGGCCAACTAAAGCAGTCCCACCTTTCCCCCACAAACAGATCTTTCAGTGTTATCCAGACATACCGTAGCAGCAAAAAAGACAGATTTGAACTTGATCATAGCATGCAAGTTAGGTCAGTATTGTGTGCAAATCCTGGTTGTGACATTTTAGCCAGCACTAATGTACTGTACTGTAGAAATCCCAGGTTTTGCTTTGTCTCATTCCGCTTTTTTTTTAAGGCTAGATTCACGATACACACCCCCAATACTGTTTTTGTTTTTTGTTATTTTTTTCAAGTAATAATGTAGAAATCCCAGGTTTTCAATTGCCCACTGCCCTAACCATGTGTGCCTATGTTTGCATAAAGCTGCAGCCGCATCTTGGTACTGGGGGGAGGGTAATGTCGCTTGTGGTATATTACAAGCATGTTTACTTATCTTGTTCTTAGCTTTTTTGCTTAATACTGGACAGCCCCAGGGCTGGAGTCAGAAGCACGATGGGTGGGGAAAGTTATTGCTCACCCACGTTCCCTGTTTCTGCCCAGGTTCTGCTTTGCCTAATCCCATAATAGCGTCTGTTTTCACTTGCATGTTTCTGATGTGCGTTTCTTTTTTTACAGGAAACGAAAGAAGAGCCCTAGTAGATTTGGCATCCTTGCTCCCACTATACATTATGTGTATACTGTACACTGTATGTAGTTATATTTATGTTTAATAAATTGTTCGTTTTCAATACATCTTTGCTTGTTTTATTTTACAAATGCAACAGCAAACTTAAGCCTGTTTTAATAGTGATAATAACACTTGAAACAATAGCAATGTCATAAAAAATGTATTCACGATTTACACTATGTATCGTGGGAGCACTTGTCCACTTCAAATTGTGCTGGACAGTCTTCATTTCTCAAGACATTGGTAGAACCTGTTGGAGGAATGAGGAAATACTTAAATTACTTATTATAAAGCTTTACTAACTGCCCACACCTCTTGAATGCCCTTCCCCTCAATATATGACAAGCACCCTCACACACTACCTTTAAGACATAGCTTAATACACACTTCTTTAACGAAGCATATGGGTAGCTCCACTGGCTGATACTATACATCTTGGATGCACTGACCGTGGGCCCTTGCAGACACACTTACCATAACATCCTCCCACTGTCTCTGTAAGTTCTCCCCACTTACCATTTAGATTGTAATTTTTTTGGGTCAGGGACTCCTTTTCCTTTTGTTTATTTTATGTCTGAAGGGTTTATTCCCATTATGTGTTATAATATTATGTCACGTGTATTACTGCCATGAAGCACTATTCATATGGATGTCACTATATAAATAAAGATATACATGCAGTACATACATAAACTAGTCTTCCCATTTACCCAAAAATAGATTGGGCGTAATTTGGTGCAAACCTTGTGCTCATGGCCGTACCAGCAAAAAAAAATTGTTCATCAAAATAGAAAACAATATAATTTATAATATAGTAAATACTATTTATTACAAACTCAGTTTGAATGTGGTCTAACTCTGTTTTTGTTCAATAAATATGTAACGGCTTCACATCCGTGTTTGTGATTAATTATTGAATATAGTGAAGGGACATCAAGTCACTAAATAGCATCAGGGTCCTTTAAATAAAAAATCTATGTAAACAGATAAATTAGATGTAAGTGATTTGAATTCTCGATATTATCATTCTATACGGATGACTAGTGGAATTTTTGTGGATCTCTGGAAGGTAATAGAAAATCAAAATATTTGGGTGATTTATCAATATAAAATCGTATTCTGTTGTACTAATAATCCCTTAACTGAGACCAATGCTCAAAATGTTTCCAGCTCATTAAGATCCATTTTTGTTCTATTTTTATTGAGAATCTCATAGGTTGTTTTGTCATATAATAATAATATTAATAGTATATTCTTGTAAAACGCTGCCGGTTTTACGCAGCGCTTTACAGAGACATTTTGCAGACACAGATCCCTGCCCTGTGGAGCTTACAATCTATGTTTTTGGTGCCTGAGGCACAAGGAGATTAAAGTGACTTGCCCAAGGTCACACCGAGCCAATACTGGGAAACTCAGTCTCTGAGATTCTGACAGATATTGTGTTTTCTTTAAGATAATTATTCCCCACTTTTATCGGCTGACTTAATGATTGGATCATCTGTTGCTAATTCTTTTGCTAGCTTCTTCTGTTTCAAATTGAAGTTATCTAGATGTGATTTTCTTTGTTTCCTTTCTAATTTTTCAACTTCTTGCTGTATTGCTTTACCAAAAGCATCAATGTAATCTCCTTTGATGTAACTGGGATAAAAAAATAGATTGTTTTTTGGAACGGTGAATGAAGAAATCTATTACAACGAGAATTCCCTTCCCTATTTTCCATTACCTTCTCATTTTCTTTCCATGTAACGTGCTGTTTCAAAAAGTATTTTTTTCAATGTCAAATACCTCAGAAATGTATTCACATCTATATACGTTTTAAAAGTATTCGGTATATTACTAATGTAGGTGTCGAGCGGGACCATGAGGAAGCAGCGTCTAAACCAACTGACTGCAGGAACTTCCTCTCATCATCAGCCACTGATAATGAAATGCTTGTTCTTTTAGAAACATTGTGAGTGCAAAATGTGCTTTTACCTGTATTGTTAAATGTAAAGGATATACATTATATTTGTGCTTATTTTATATATGAGGTGCTCCCCTTGAGAAAACTTGAACAGACGCCCTTAAGCCGAGGATCCAGATGGGATATATTGATGTGCCTTTTTAAAGGGTGTTACACGTGAATGTAAAATCGCAGAACTGACCTTGAATCTCAGATTGGGTTTAAACATAATATACGGTAATACAGTAATACGGTAATGTTCTTCCTCTTCCCTTTATTTAGCTTTCTCCTGATTCTTGCACTATGGGACAATATTGTGTGTGTGTGTGTGTGTATACACAGATATATATATATATTGTGACAAACGCCCCTCTTTTGTAGCGCTGACGTCTGTCTGGGTTCTTCCCGACACAGTCTTCTAGGGTTAATTATACAACAAACAGGAACATGCAAAGTATTATATTGCTTAACTCAGGCTTCTGCCTTCTTTATTTTCATCCCAGTAAGGGACTGCGGCTTTAACATGTGTAGGTTAGAGGCACTCAGATATTTTCATTCAGTGGTTTACTCATATCAGTGTTATAGCATTTCACACAGTGTCACTTTTAAGAAATAAAAACCAAATCATATAAAGAAATCCTATCCCTTTCAGGGATCTAACTACACATCAGAATCAGCCTCTAACTGCTCTGGGCCAACTAACCTGGTTCCCCAGCTTAAAACAATGCCCTCTCATTTAGGGTCACTAGATACAGCACAGTCTTTTAGCAACAGCAATAATCATTTGTTTTGTCTTATCTGTTCGTGGTGGGAACACGGTCCCAAGTGTCCAGGCAAATCCTCTGGTACTGTCATACTTGGAGGGGCCGTCCACCCCAAAACTGGATACAGGGGAGCAGCGATACCCCCAGCCTCCAGGCTCTAAGGAGAGAGACTGAAAAGCAAACCTCTCTGCTCTAAATACCTGTGCTAGTGATTTAGGAGGGCAGGTGAGGGAGAACTAGACACATTGTAAACTGTGGTCTGGATTTTCCATCCACCAGCCTGAGTAAATGTGAAGCTGTGGAATGGATCATTTTTAACTATTTCTGCACTTTCTGACCTAAAACGGGGCAGAAAGCTGCCTAAAATCTTTGGACTATGTCACAATATATACATATATATATACTAGCTGAGAGACCCGGCGTTGCCCGGGATGTGAAGTGTGAATAAGTATGTGTAAATGTTGTATTGTAAAATTGTAAGCTAATGTGAATGTTATGTAATAGGGGGGGGGGTGGTGGGGGGGTTAATGTTGGGATCACAGAGCGCTGTTGCCTTGGGGGGGGGGGGTTAATGTTGGGATCACACAGCGCTGTTGCCTGGGGGGGGGAGTTAATGTTGGGATCACACAGCGCTGTTGCCTCGGGAGGGGGGGTTAATACCCCCCTCCCCATATGCCCCCCCCCCTCCCCGGTGCTCCATGTCACCCCCCTCCCCAGCGGTGGAACAGCCAGTTGTCAGGCAGGCTGCCTCGCCGTGCCGAGTGGCCAAGATGGCAGCGGGCTGAAGGACAGCGCTGCTGCCTCGGGGGGGGGGTGTGCTGTGTCCATTGGAGAGGTGAGGATGAGACAGTGCGGTGAGGTGAAGGGGAGGTGTGTTGGCAGTGTAGGCCGTGATCTCCGGAGGAGCTGCGGCCAGATGCGGTGTCCGTTGGTGATGTGAGGATCACACAGCGCTGCTGCCTCGGTGGGGGGGCTGGGGGGGTTAATGTTGTCTGAGGATGAGACAGTGCGGTGAGGTGAAGGGGAGGTGTGTTGGCAGTGTAGGCCGTAAGAGGCGGTGTGAGCGTGTGGTGTGTGTGGTGTTGTGTGAGGGTGTGGAATGTTGGAGTGCTGAAAGCAATAAGACTGGTACCTGATTGTGCAGTTCTGTCGTGGTAGCAGGCGGTCAGGGTTTTCTGGGTTGAGAGCAGTGAGGGTTAGGTGCAAATCTCTCAGAGCAGTGAGGGTTAGGTGCAAATCTCTCAGAGCAGTGAGGGTTAGGTGCAAATCTCTCAGAGCAGTGAGGGTTAGGTGCAAATCTCTCAGAGCAGTGAGGGTTAGGTGCTGGCAAGCGTTCCCAAAGCTCAGTGAGTTAGTGGTGGGAGAGTGTGTCAGTGGTGTAGGTCAGTGAGGGGTGGGACAGTGTGGCAGTGGTGTTGGCCGCAGACCAATGAGAGTTGTGCGGGGGCGGACCGCAGACCAATGAGAGGTGTGCGGGGGCGGGCATGGCCTGAGGCGGAGTGACAGGCCAAAGGTGCAATCAGATTGTCCGTAGGGACACAGGAAGATGCAGCCTGGCATACAGTGCTTTCACTAATATATAATAAGATGAAAACACAGAAAAAGAAACCTCTAAAAAGCACTCAGACAATTTATGCAAAATAATAATAGTAATTTATTAAATCAAAATATGATGAAAAAAAAAAAAAAAACAGCTGACTGAAAACCTGCCTGACTAAGCAAAAATAAATTGAAATTGGACAAACCCAAGGAGAACTAAATTACCATATAGAAACAAAACATAGTATGATCAATACCTTAGATGATATGACCACCATGGGGACAAAGTACCCATAGTGATCTACAACCGGCCGGTCGTATTAAAGAGATACTGAACAAAAAATCAATAAAGGAAAATAAATAATAAGCCTTTAAAGAAAATAAATAAACAAAATATGGTAAAATATAACAGGCATGCTATACCAGTGTGCGGGGCACTAAATAAGGAAGACCTATAGGCATGAGACTATACATATAGTACATGACATCAAAAACATTATTTGGAAGGTACTTCAGTGACCCAAACACAGATGTCAAAGGGAAACATATAAAGGAGAGAGACCCATAAAGTTGAAAGCAGTATAGTAACTGCAGTTGGATAGATTTAAAGGAAGATACTCAGCTCCTGTGAGATTGTAGTAACACTGCAGTCTCTGGTGAACAAAGCCACATTCAAAGGATTGCTTCCAGGGGTAAGCAAAGTAGGTATAAGGTCCAAATAGAGTGCTAGCAGGCAGGGCCAGCAGCATGAAAGTCCCACTAGAAGAAGCCTTAGCGGGCGAAACGCGTTGGTGGGACTTTCATAGGCTTTTATCAGCAGTGTAATCATGGAAATGAATACTAAATGTTATCACCCGGAGTCCCCTGATTTCGCTGTTACCAAATATGTATAGGTTTACATACTGTTTTGGGATGCCAAATAAGGCCCCAAATTAGCAATACTGCATAAGGTTTTACTCTCTACTAGTAAACCACTTTCTGGTTGGTCGTATTTACTGATTGGCTGGCTTTGTCAGCCAATCAGTTATAAAAGATTTTAGGACTAGTATGCCAGTCAATCAGCTCCAGTTGGGTTCCTTAGATTATCAATTGATTCGTGTTCTGTTTACCCAAGAGGGTATAAGTTACACTTGTACAAACAAGAGGACAACATTTACTGATAATCATTTTTGCAGTGACAGTGTTACTGTTGTTTCCTTATCATTTTAAGTAATGATTATGATGATCATGATATGGACAATCAAGAAAATGACCATGATGATATCTAAAAGGAGAAAGCCCTCTTCATTGCTGGCAGGCACCAGTGTAGTTGAAAACGTGATGTGTTTTTCTGCATATCTTGTTTTTTTATTATTTTTCAGTTATATTATTTAATAATAAAAAATGTTGGTTATATTATGTTACATAGTTACATAGTTACATAGTTACATAGTAGATGAGGTTGAAAAAAGACATAGGTCCATCAAGTTCAACATATGCTAAATTTAGACAACAGATACTTTATCCTATATCTATACTTACTTATTGATCCAGAGGAAGGCAAACAACAAACCCCATTAAGGGGAAAAATTAATTCCTTCCTGACAAGAATTGGCAATCGTATTAATCCCTGGATCAACATCCTTCCCATGTATACTTATTTGGTATATCCCTGTATTCTTTTCCCATCTAAAAAGATGTCCAACCTTTTTTTGAACAAATCTATTGTATCTGCCATCACAGTCTCCATGGGTAATGAATTCCACATTTTAACTGCCCTTACTGTAAAGAACCCTTTCCTTTGTTGCTGGTGAAATTTCCTTTCCTCCAACCTTAAGGGATGGCCCGAGTCTTTGTACTGCCCGTGGGATGAATAGTTCTATTGAAAGCTCCTTATATTGTCCCCGAATATATTTGTATATAGTTATCATTTCCTCTCTTAGATGCCTCTTTTCTAATGTAAATAAATCTAATTTAGCTAGCTTCTCCTCATAAGTTAGATTGTCCATCCCCTTTATTAATTTGGTGGCTCTTCTCTGCACTCTCTCTAGTTCCA
The DNA here is from genome assembly GCF_040206685.1 of Ascaphus truei. Classification (NCBI taxonomy): domain Eukaryota; kingdom Metazoa; phylum Chordata; class Amphibia; order Anura; family Ascaphidae; genus Ascaphus; species Ascaphus truei. The sequence continues at coordinate 445,484,312 of NC_134484.1, forward strand.
TAATGTCTTTTCTTAGGATTGGTGCCCAAAATTGTACTCCATATTCAAGGTGTGGTCTTACTAGTGCTTTGTAAAGGGGCATAATTATGTTTTGTTCCCTTCCATCCATTGCCCGTTTGATGCAAGATAAGATCTTGTTTGCCTTTGCAGCTACTGCATGACATTGGGCACTATTGCTAAGCCTGCTGTCTACAAGCACTCCTAAATCCTTCTCCATCAAGGATTCCCCCAATATATCTCCATTTAATTTGTAATTCGCCTTTTTATTCTTGCATCCCAAATGCATAACCTTACATTTATCTGTATTAAACCTCATTTGCCATTTACCTGCCCACGTTTCCAGTCTCTCCAAGTCCTTCTGAAGAGAAATTACATCCTGCTCTGATTCTATTACCTTACACAATTTAGTATCATCAGCAAAGATGGAGACTTTGCTCTCGATCCCAACCTCAAGGTCATTAATAAACAAGTTAAAAAGCTGGGGTCACAGTACCGATCCCTGGGGTACTCCACTCACGACTTTAGCCCAACCTGAAAAAGTTCCATTTATGACAACCCTCCTTTAACCAGTTTTCAATCCAGGTGCATATATTATTACTGAGTCCAATTTTCTTTATTTTGTACACCAACCTCTTGTGTGAAACCGTATCAAAAGCCTTTGCAAAATCTAAGTAGACCACATCAACTGCATTACCCTGGTCTAAATTCCTACTTACCTCCTCAAAGAAACAAATAAGGTTAGTTTGGCAAGATCTATCCTTCATAAATCCATGCTGACTATGACTAATAATTTTGTTTTCCATTAGGTATTCCTGAATATTATCCTGTATTAAACCTTCAAGTAGTTTCCCCACTATTGAAGTCAGGCTTACAGGTCTGTAATTTCCCAGATGTAATCTAGCTCCCTTTTTAAATATAGGCACCACATCTGCTTTACGCCAATCTTGTGGTACTGAGCCTGTGGAAATGGAGTCCTTGAATATTAAATATAATTGTTTGGCTATTACTGAGCTTAACTCCTTGAGAACTCTTGGATATATGCCATCGGGGCCAGGTGCCTTATTTACTTTAATTTTTTCAAGTCGCTTACGAACTTCTTCCTCAGTTAACCAATTGTTCCTTAATATGGAGGTTGTGGCTTCCTCCTGCGGCACTACTATTGAACTTGATTCTTCCCTGGTAAACACAGGGAATATTCCAAATCATTTTTATGACATTATACAGATTTCTAGCATTGTCATGGTCTTATTTTAGCATATCCTGCTTATTTTGTTTATTCCATTTTTAAAGAAACCAAAACCAAAACAAACTGAGTTTCGGTAAAATCAAACTCAACCTACGTAAATAATTTAGATCCAACACACATTTTAAAACCAAAATAACGCACCAGTGAAAGTGCCCTCTCTTGGTAACTGTCCATCCTTTTCAAGTTCTTCTGATGTTAACAATCCAGAAATTAAAACCCTTCATCCATACGTTACAAATTATCCTCCGTGAACATTTAAATAGATATAATTTTGCCAGTTCTCTACAATCAATCAAATGTACTCAGAATTCTATATGGTTCTTTAAGGCTCTGCAGGCAGTCCTCGCTTTCCAACGTTTTTCTTTTCGATGAACGGCATAGCCAAAGCTATATAATACATACCAATTGAAATCCTACTTACGGCAAGCAGAATTTCAAAGAGCATTTAGGATAGTCTCTATCCAAAGTATCTGGCTCCAGGCGGCTGTAGGAATTATCCCTCCAGGGCACTCACACCAACGCCGTCCGTGTAAAAGATCTGATGCCTCCCGCGTTCTCCTTGCGGTCCGTAGCGGCTGAGCGCACAACGTGGAAGTGATTGAACTCACAGGCTTAGCTCTACTCAGTCACATGTCCCGGGATCAAAATGGTGAATGCCTTCACCTCTGACCCTACGTGTTTCGCTACTTTGGATAGAGACTATCCGAAATGCTCTTTGAAATCCTGCTTGTCGTAAATAGGATTTCAATTTTTCTCATTAGATGAGCAACTACAGTGTCAATAATCCCTGTGGTCTAGACATATGTCTTTTATTATTTTAATAAATTAGTTTTCCAGCTCATCATTAGGTGTTGTTTAGTTGTATTGTGAGTTTGTCAGTGTGTTAGTTTGTTAGTATTGTCTATGGCACCAGTCTTTAACAGTTATACACTATGATATTTCCTATGTTTATTTTTCACATATTGTGAGATCGTCCCTGTGGTACATCTGAGGATTCCCGGATCATCCAGACTGGACATTCATGTATGGTCAGATTCCATAACTTCATATTTGGACACGGTTTCAGGCGCCAGATTTTATTTGTTATACTGTATGTAATTTTTTTCTGACTTGTATCATTCAGTTTTTTCAGGCAACCTGGCTTATATGTGTAACCCTCTTTCCCCCACCCAATCTCACATAGGGTCTCCTAGGGGAAATACTGCTCTGGCTACATGTCTTAGTGTGGTGCATACCTACTGGCAACAGGGGGCCCTGAGTCTCCTGCGATAGCATGGGGGATGACAGGACAGGCTTCTAGGGTTGTGCCCAAATTCTACTTACTGGTGCAGCGCCTCCATCTCGTGCAGCCCCAGAGATGTGGGGAGAAATCTCTGCAGGAGAAATGACTCTTCCTCTCCCTGATACGACTTCCAATCTCAGGCAAGAAGTAGTTAAAACAGAGGGTCTTTATTTGCAAGCTCCAGCAAACACTTCCTTCACACAGCATATACAGCAACAGTCTCAGGTCACAGCAAGGGGAGGTCTCCACCCCCAGGATGTCCCCTGAACAAACTCCAAGCCAAGGGCCACCAAGAGCTGTTCTTGCTCTTCCCCTACCCTCTTTTAGGGTAGGAGGTATGGTTAACCCCTGCTCTCCCCGGAGGGAGGCCTCAAGCCTGCCAGAGCCCTGACAGCTTGGGGTGGGTAACCTTGCCCCTCTCACGGTGGAGACAGACTGTCTAAATCAGGAAGTGATCTGCAGTAAGTAGCCCCAACGGGCACCACCCCTATGTCTCTAATTGGACACAGAGCTTGATGACAATGCCTTCGCTGACTCACTGCAATGCATGAGTGGGGAAAACCCATGATTACTCCTGGCAAACCTGCCCTTACCAGGTATTACAGCACAGAAGGATGACAGAATAATAGCCCAAAACCTCAGGGCTACATATGTACAGTATAAGTTTTTTGTTACTTATCACAGTGTATTAGTAACACTAATTAGTATTTAGAGCATTAGCGCTATTAACACACCCATTTTCTTGGCAAATAATAGCAACTTGAAACTAAATTACCACTTATTTGGAGATGACCATGAACTCTACATCTCCTCGAAATATACATCTTAACTTCTTGTATGCAAGAGTAAGCCAACTGCACTCCGGATTTAAGTGGCGTTCAGGGACTTATTGCAATGAAAAAATAATGCGCAAAAGTTTGTGTAAACTAAGCATTTATGGTTAGATGTACCCAGTTATCAATGTGGAATGTCCTTTTTAGTGAGAGCCAGTATAATTTTCAGTGTATCATTCCGTTTCACTGTATAGCCTGGCTTTATAGCTAAGGTTCTTGAGTTTGCCTAAGCACAAATTGCTGAATTGCTATGTCATTTTCTAGACATTTGTGTTGGATAATATGTTATGTAAAAATAATGGCACGTTCATTTGAAACAAGTGTAAACTGACCACCCGTGCAGCCCGGTGTATTCACAGTTCAACATAAATGTCTAGATAATTGTACATAGAGATTAGTTAACTCCTTCATGCTTCCTGAGTCAACATCTACTTTGATATTTACATAATGATGCTAATTCTTATTTTATATATTCATAAACAAATATTTACCATTTATTTTCCATATAAAAATATTGGTTTACATACAGTACTGTTTGACCATTCTCTGGTGTCTCTATCACTGGGTGACTCATCCCTCTCTTTGTCTAGTTTCCGAATGTTTAACTTGTGGCTGGCTGCCTAATTATTCTGTCACTATATTGGCAGGGGATAGGCGGTAGATCTAAGGCTTGCACTATGTTATTTAGAAGCAGTGTTCTTAAATAAGTCATTTATTGGTGGAAATACCAGGTGCAGACTTTTGGGATTCAACCCACTCTGCAGCACCAAAATTTAACTTTAAAGGGGGAAAAGGGCAAAACAATCAAGGAAAAGGAAATTAATGTAAAAAAATAAATACATATTCAGCATGTTTCTTATAAAAACCACAGTGACCATCCATTCTAGGATCAAAATACCATGTGGTCACTTTGTGTTAGCATCAATCATATGTCGCATCTTACTATATATTAAACAATAATAATATTATAGTTCACTCTGAAATTGTTTTATATTTAACCCCTTAGTGATACTAGATTTCGTGGCATTGCTGAATTCCTTGTATGGGAATATATTGTCCCGCAAAGCTTTTTCTCCTTCCTTAGACGCTGGGTAGGGTCAATGACGAACCATTGATAGTGGGGTAATAAGGCTGCTGGTGTGATATCGAAAGCAATATCAATAGGGTGAAGAAAGAAAACAAAAGAAATCACAGAATGGTTCAAGTTTAAACATGGGACTGATCTTAGCAAAGGACTATAGCAAATAGTTAACAGAATGCATAATGAAAGACAAAATGATCTGTGAGAAAGTAAATCCACCAGGTAACTCTTAGGCCGTCCTAATAAAAAAAATGATCTTGTTCACTGGACATCACAAGGGTTGGCACACCGGTGAACATACAGCAGTCCGTTTTTTTGCTCATTTGTAAGAGAGATTGCATCCACATATTTCTAGGGGGTGTGAACATGATCAGATTGGAAAAAGCGGTCTTCTCTTTCCATTCTCATCATAGAGGACCTGTGTATGACCATGTGGATGTTACTCCAACCCAGGGCTGCAGACAGATTTTCAGGGGCCCAGGACTAGAGTTAGGATCGCCCCTTTCCCCCCGTGTCCGGTATCTTGTGAGTCCCCCCCACCCCCCCATTTCACATTCCGCAAGCCCCTCTTCTATTTTCCCCCCTCTTCCCATGTATTTATCTCCCCTCCATCTCACTCTTACCCTCTCTCTTCCTCACTAACTTCCCCCCTCTTTTACACCCCATCTCCCACACCCCCTCTCTCCTCTAACTCCCCCCTCCATCAATTACTCCACTCTCACTCAATCCCACTCCCTCAATCCCCCTTCCTCACACTCATTCACTTCCCCCAGCCCCACACACACAATCCCCTACATAAAATACATAAAAAAAACTAACTCCAAATACAACAAACCTCTCCACCTCCCAAATGCATAAAAACACACCCCACCCCCAAATACATACAACCTCCCCACCCCCCAAATATATAACCCCCCCATACATTTTTTTTAAAACACCCTCCCCCCTAATACAAAATCCAAACTTATCTACCTTGGGGATGGTCTCAGGCCTCTGCTGCCCAGGCTCTTCCCCAGCTGCTGCTGGCCTCTTGCCGGGCTTCCCCCTCTCTCACATTGTGTGGGCCTCACTCCCTCAATCTCCCGCTCCGGGCCTCTCTCTCACGCTGGTGCGCAAACTGCCAGAGAGAGGCCCTGCACAGGACACTGAGGGAGGCCGGCAGCTGGGGAGAGCCGGGCCTGGCCACCGGACAAAGCAGTTAACTTCTTGGCTCAGCTGCCTATTCTCTCATTGCTGTCAGCCCCCGGACCTCCCCAGCTGCCAATGAACACATTTCCGCTTTCCCACCATATTACGCATGTGCGTTACCTTGTCCATGTGCATGCTAGATTGCAAATAAATACAAAGCACAGACAATGCTAACAACATTAATTACTCCACAGCTGTGATACACTCCGCCCCTGCCTATCAGTACACAGTCTACCTGTGATGACTCACTGCCTGCAGCCATACCATTGACTCTGTTCTTTATATGCTCAGCCAACCCTTAAGGCAAATTGGCTGAGCATAAACTTGTGTTTATGTACGAAGTGCTTGCTTCAAGCATCCTGCTGCCCTGCTGTTGCTCTTGCATTGACCACGGTGAGTATCACGACTATTCTGACCTCTCCTACCCTGACCCAGCTACACGACTATGACTCTGCAATCCAGACGCGGTTGCGCGGTTGTTGGTCAGTGTATTCTAACATCCCCACCTCCGCCCTGCGGTCCCGTCCTGTTTGTGGTGAGCACTTTTTACATATGGTTGAGGAGGTTTCTACATCTGCTGCTGTGGTTGAAGCCTCTAGGCTTAGAGGCATCACATTCACTGATAGTGACTTGGAGATTTTAATGAATGGGATAGTTGACAATCATCCTAAACTGTTCAGTGAACTATGCTACAAAACCAGAACAGCAGAGAAGAAACCACAAGTTTGGCACCACATTTTGCTGGATATAAATGCCCAAGGGAATTCTGTGCACACAGTAGACATGTTAATAAATATATGGGCAGATAGCAAGCGCAAACTTGAGAAGAATCAGCCTGATGACCATGTTGCTGAGACCAGATGCACAGGAGGGGGACCAGCAACAGAGCTCAATTTGTCTTCCTTTGAGAGGAGAATGATGGAAGTCATCTCCACAGCTCAGGTTGTTGGGCTTCCTACAATGATGGACACAGGGGATCTTCTTCAGAGGGAACCTGGTAAGTTCAAAAAGACAATTTATGTGACCCTCATTACCTGGCTCTAAAGGAGGTCACATCAGATTAACTATACACATTAGTAGTACTCAATCTCACAGGCCTTTGCAGGGTGCTCGGTAGGTGCAGGCTGAGAATGAATAAGCAGATAGGAAAAAGTTGGGCGCCAGGAACTTTTAATAAACCAAAAGGTTCTTTATTGAACAGCCATCTATAATGCTCCACAGGTATCGACATACATCATATTTGACAAACAAAAATAACTCTGAACTTCATTCCCTGGTAGCTCTCACTCATACGCTGGTGAAGTACTTAAGTTGTTACTCATAGTAAAGGATAAATTGTCTGTCTCTTGCATAGAGTTAGTAATGCCCCACACTTTACGCTCCTGGATTAGAAACCCGCTATTATGTACTTCATACTTCCTTCATACCTATTTGATCAGGAATTCACAGAGAACCTTCTGGTTGAGCCAGTTCAAACATACTCCGGAGTTACAATGCCGAGAACTCCTTACCAAAAGTATGCTGCATCCTTATCAATAGAGAGGACAATTGTAGGCCCTTACTACTGGTGCTTACTTAAAGGGCACGTTCCTAACTGAAAACAACAAACGGTGACAGTACACTTTATAATACAGGATTATACACACAAAACTATTTACAGGACTCACAGTGAGGACCCCAGTCAGAATTCTGAAGCATCTGCTTCTAGATCATAAGGTGGAGCTTTATTTAGCCTCTATATTCCCAATAGTGACATCACGGGTCAGAAGACATACAGGGGAGGGGCCATACTGGAGTGAGCCTACCCAGTTAACCCGTTAAGGCCGTTAACTTCTTATAGAACTAATAGTCCCCAAAGAACGGGCTACACTTATATATGTAACCCCTCTTTATCTTGGCCCCTGACTGATACCTGTTGCTGGGGTGGGGTCCAAAGTCCTCTATTTCTGGGTAGTCAGGCAACAGGAGACAAACAACAAGGATGTTGTAAAATAACTGTTTTTATATATTAAGTATGGATAAACCTTAGGTACCATGTGACCCTTTGCAAAGGATCACTACAATTATAGTATAACACACCAAATAATATTCCCCATTAATGCTGCACAGGTGTATGTCACTGTCTGAGGCTACCGCCCCCAATCTTGGGTACCAAGGCATGTGTGATGGTGCTTGACCACTGTTGGAGCTCCTTAATGAAAATAGGTGTAGCAGACCTGTACTTTGCCCATCAGTGCCACTTTAGCTGAAACTGTTGAGGGTCCCCTCCGACAGTGCTCGCTCCTCTGTGCTACTTTCACTCTGTTGATCTGCTGGGCCTCCTTGCATGATCTGCTGTTCTCCCTCCAGTCAATGCCTACTCTCTTAAGCAGGACACAGACTGGCCCCGGGTCACACGCGCTCAATCGTGAAGTCCTTCAGGCCCATGCAGAACTGCTGTCCCCTTGCAGTTCTGCCCCTGTGTGTCCTGCCAGGGACTCTTAGAGACCTTTCCAGAGTCCAATTTAATTGGCTGAGGCCCTGTCCATCACAACAAGCTTGGAATTGAAGTTTCCGATTGCAGCCAAGTGCCAGTGTATAAAGTATGTGTCAGCTGCCTACACTTACAAGGGGGTTTAGATATAATACAGTGTACATCAATCTAATGTTTAAATGTTATATTATTGACAATTTTGTATGACATACGTATGATTACAGTATTAATTACATATTAGTGACACATACAGTACATATATTGGGCAGTTCTCACAAATACCTATTTATGAGATGCATACAGTATATACTGTTGCGGCAGACTTTATTCTTACAAATCACCGTTTTGTCCCTGGCTGGTTCCTGGAATGCCACGCTGTTCACCTGGAGCATGCCGCTCTCCCAGCCAGGGCCATGCCCGGCTGACGCGCGGTTGATGTGTTAATTGATAATGGTTCAAGATTTACTAGGCTGCAATGCTTCGCGTGTCCGCCAGATGGCATAAATTCATGAATTGTAATGCAGTATATATATATATATATTTATATATATATATATACTGTATAACAACAACCCCTATAACACCTAACATACAGTACTGTACACATACAGTACTGTATACTGTATGCACATCAATGATACTATAGGCCGGCAGGGGCGAGATGTGTTTGCAGCAGAGAGAGAACCGCTGCTCTCTCTGCGCAAACATCGGCACATTAAAAATTATTTAAAATACATTTTTATGCATAGTGTAGATGTGCAGGGGGTCTCTGGAGCTGAACCGCGTTGGTTTCAGGTCGGGGGACCCCCTGCTTCCCGAGATACAGGACCCTTTATGAGGTGCCGGTATCCCTCTGCATTTAAAGGTCCCGATCACGTGACCGCGGCATGTAAACCAAGCAGAGGGATACCGGCACCCCCTAAAGGGGCCTGTATCTCGGGAAGCAGGGTGTCCCCGGACCTAAAACCAAAACGTTTCTTCTCTGGAGACCCTCTGCACATGTACAGTATAAATAAAACACATATATAAATAAACACTCGTTCCTTACCTTAGCGGCTATGTGCTATGGTAACGAAGCAGCATTTCTGTATTTTAATAATATTGTACAGTGAGCAGGGGGTTCCCTGAGACAGAAATTAATGCTCAGGGGACCCCCTGCTCCTGCACAATATTATTAAAAAGACAGAAATGCTGCTTCATTACCATAGCTGATAGCCGCTAAGGCAATGAAGGGGTTAACCCACCGTGCCCGCTTTATTGTGGGTAGCGGGGGTGGGTGAAGGGGGTATTTGGCCCTTGGTGTGAGTTTAGGACTTGCTGGGGGGTTGCGGGTGCACTTAACCCCTTCATGACCGTAGCAGTTAATACCGCTACGGTCATGAAGGGGTTAACCCCTCCCGCTACACCCCCGTAAACCCTAAACAACCATCGTTGGGGCTAATACCCCCTTCACCCACCCCCGCTACCCACAATAAAAAAAACTCACACACAGCTGCCGCCCAATAAATAAATAAATAAATCTAAATAAATAAATAAATACATGAATAGAAATAAATACATTTAAAATACATTTTTATTCATAGTGTAGATGTGCAGGGGGTCTCCGGAGCTGAACCGCGTTGGTTTCAGGTCCGGGGACCCCCTGCTCCCCGAGATACAGGCCCCTTTATGAGGTGCCGGTATCCCTCTGCATTTAAAGGTCCCGATCACGTGACCGCGGCCTGTAAACCAAGTAGAGGGATACCGGCACCCCCTAAAGGGGCCTGTATCTCGGGGAGCAGGGGGTCCCCGGACCTAAAACCAAAACGTTTCTGCTCCGGAGACCCTCTGCACATCTACAGTATGAATAAAACACACACATCAATAAAGAATCGTTCTTTACCTTTGCGGCTATGTGCTATGGTAATGAAGCAGCATTTCTGTATTTTTAATAATATTGTACAGTGAGCAGGGGGTTCCCTGAGCCAGAAATTAATGCTCAGGGGACTCCCTGCTCCTGCACAATATTATTAAAAATACAGAAATGCTGCTTCATTACCATAGCTGATAGCCGCTAAGGCAATGAAGGGTTAAGGCAGAATAAACAATAAATACATTAAATACATATTTTTAATGTGTGTTTTAAACCTCCCTGCCTTGACTGTAATCTGTGTAAGACCCCCTCCCCCTATTGTGTGTGTTAAACTTCCCTGCCTTGACTAATCTATGTAAAAAACCCTCCCCCTATTGTGCGTGTTAAACTTCCCTGCCTTGACTGTAATCTATGTAAAAAACCCTCCCCCTATTGTGTCTGCTAAACTTCCCTACTTTGACTAATCTGTGTAAGCCCCCCTCCCCCTATTGTGTCGGTTAAATCTCCCTGCCTGTGTTTCTGTGAGTGCAGTGTACTGTATGTAAATGTGGGGGGGGGAGGGGGATCCCATGTAAATAACCACACCCACACCCACTACCCACTACCCACCTGCACATGGCCCCTCCGCTGCTGCAAAACAGAGACAAAAATTAAAACATACAAAGTAATGTCCCCTAACCCCTTAATCACCATAGCGGTTATTAACCGCTACAGTCATTAAGGGGTTAACCCACCCTCACCCACCACTTGGGATGCCTACATACCGTCCCACACAAACCCCTCCCCCCCATGAGGCCTAACCACCCTCACCCAGTACCCACAAGGGAGGCCTACCCACATACCGTTGGGGAAACACCCCCCCCACCCCCAGTACCCACAATAAAAACAACACAGTGACCCACAATAAACATCATTCTATTTATTAAATACATTACCCACCCCCTGTGCCCCCCCATAAATACAAGATTTATCCTTTTACAAACAGGGTTCATAACGCAGCCCCACACGAGTCCCTGGTGGGCTGGCGGGGCACCTGGACAGACCTACAGGGTACCAGCAGCCCTTTTTAAACAGGTTCTGGAGGCCTGCTGGTGGGTCCCGCCAGCATCATGGCCCCCAGGTGGTCTCCTTGGGTCACCGTGGGCCACAATTGGGTCCCCACGGTAGGCCCAAGGATGTCTGGGAGCCCCGGGTCAGACCCAAAGGTGTCTGCGGGGCCTCGGGTGGTTCCCACGGGGGTCTGGGGAACTCACGGGTGCTCACTACGGGTCGGCGGTGCCCCCACAGAAGTGGGACCACACAGCTTCATCCCCGCAGACCACGGGTCCGCGGTGCCCCCACAGATGTGAGGCCACCGCTTCATCCCCGCATGTGTCACCCGTGGAACCACCAGCCTGGTACCCGTGAGATAACCACAGGTGGTCTCCAGAGGTCTCACGCGGAACCACTGAACAAACCCTGAAGTGTTATTTGTAGGTGTAAGTTTGATAACCCTTCTACATTTATTTGTATATTGGTTCATCATGTGTGTGTATATACTGTATGTATATATATATATATATATATATATATATATATATATATATATATATATATACTGTATATATAGTTGCATGATGAAGCCACTGTACAAATTCATGGGTGAAGGGTGGGTATCGGGCCAGTGTCGCTTAACCCCTTAATTACCTTTGCGGTTATTATCTGATAAGGTGTTTAAGGGGTTAATTGATATCTGAACGTAATTGCAATGTATTGGCTTTGTATTGGCTATGTATTTTGAGGGCAAGACAAGGATGTTGCTGGCGATGGACACTTCGTATTGATGAGGTCAGTAGTACTTTATTTATTTTAATATGCTAGTTAATGTTTTTAATAATGGGCAATTAATCTATTATCCATATCTGGATAATAGTTATTTTGCATATTATTGTACTGTAGGTGTTGGGGGGGGGTATGTATTGAATGTATAGGCCAGGTTTATTTTTTTTACATTCAGGGTTTGTTCCGTGGTTCCGCGTGGGACCTCTGTGGACACTCCTGAGGAAGCCACGCACCCTTTTTGGTGAAACGCGTAGAGTGGTAGCCGTCCTGAGAGGAGAGAGGAGAGAGGAGAGAGGAGAGATTCACACACAGATACTCACATAACCGCGACCGGAAGGGACGTATCAGGACGGAGCGGAAGTGACGCATCGGCGTGCAATTGAGACAGAAACATCCACCCGAGAGGCAGCATCCAAGTAGAGAACTTTACAGTGCCTGCGGGCAGCTGTTAATGGAAGCTGAACGGCCCACTTTAGAGGGAGCCCACGAGGGGTGAGAGTCCTGGAAGAAAGCGTCTACCGCTGGAGGTGCAGAGTCCCAGAGAGTGGTGGTCCACACCAAGTCACACCGGAGGAGGCGGGTGAGCCTGAAGCTTATAAAAATCTTCTCTCCTTGATCACAATGATTGTGATACATGCTTGAATTACATGTTTTTATTGTAAGTGTTCATTTTTAAACCATATAAAGTTGAGTTTTTTATTGTACTGGTCTGCACTATGGTTATCATTTCTTTTACATACACATTGCTGCGGAGCTGAGAGTTAGAGACCCCAATACCTGGTGGAAAAAATCCTTCTAGCAGAGACCATTGTGTGTCAAAACCGCTTGATTTTGACTTACATCTTGTAAGTAGGCATCACATATGAGCCAAGAAAGAACGCAGAATTTATACACCAATTTTTAATTGTCTGCACTTAGATTGTTTTCTTGTTTTTTTGTTCTATTTCCCTCTATGCTCCCCCTAGATTACAACTGGAGAGTGACGATTTGTGGGACTAGTGAAACCAGTCCCCACCAGCTGGGTTTGAGCAGGGGGTCTGAACTTTATAATTATACTTGCACGCTATTTGAGCACATTATCACTGTTTTACAAACAATTGATTTGGTTAAAATATTCACTGTATAATACAAGTGTACACTAATAGAGTTAGCGCCGTTTTTCTTTCACCTTCACGTAGCACAATTAATCTATTATCCATATCTGGATAATAGTTATTTTGCACATTATTGTACTGTAGGTGTTGTGGGGGGGGGGTGTATGTATTGAATGTATAGGCCAGGTTTATTATTTTTACATTCAGGGTTTGTTCCGTGGTTCCGCGTGGGACCTCTGGAGACCACCTGTGGTTTCCTCGGGTATCCCACGGGTATCAGGCTGGTGGTTCCACGGGTGACACATGCGGGGATGAAGCGGTGGCCTCACATCTGTGGGGGCACCGCGGACCCGTAGTCTGCGGGGATGAAGCTGTGTGGTCCCACTTCTGTGGGGGCACCGCCGACCCGTAGGTGCGCGGATGAAGATGTGTGGTCCCACTTCTGTGGGGGCACCGCGGACCCGTAGTGAGCACCCGTGAGTTCCCCAGACCCCCGTGGGAACCACCCGAGGCCCCGCAGACACCTGTGGGTCTGACCCGGGGCTCCCAGACATCCTTGGGCCTACCTTGGGGACCCAATTGTGGCCCACGGTGACCCAAGGAAACCACCTGGGGGCCATTGTGCTGGCGGGACCCACCAGCAGGCCTCCAGAACCTGTTTAAAAAGGGCTGCTGGTACCCTGTAGGTCTGTCCAGGTGCCCCGCCAGCCCACCGGGGACTCGCGTGGGGCTGCGTTATGAACCCTGTATGTAAAAGAATAAATCATGTATTTATGGGGGGGCACAGGGGGAGGGTAATATATTTAATAAATATAATGATGTTTATTGTGGGTCACTATTGTTTTTATTGTGGGTACTGGGGGTGGGGGGGGTTCCCAACGGTATGTGGGTAGGCCTCCCTTGTGGGTAGTGGGTGAGGGGGGGTTAGGCCTCACGGGGTGAGGGGTTAGTGTGGGAGGGTATGTAGGCATCCCGAGTGGTGGGTGAGGGTGGGTTAACCCCTTAATGACTGTAGCGGTTAATAACCGCTATGGTGATTAAGGGGTTAGGGGACATTACTTTGGATGTTTTAATTTTTGTGTCTGTTTTGCAGAAGAGGAGGGGCCATGGCCAGGATGGGGGGGGAGGTAACGGTATGTGGGTAGTGGGTGAGGGTGGTTAGACCTCACAGTAGGCACATCGGGTCCCCCCCCCCTCCCCACATTTACATAAACTGCACTCACAGCAACACAGGCAGGGAGATTTAACAGAAACATTAGGGGGGAGGGGGCATTAAACAGATTACACTCAAGGCAGAGAGATTTAACAGAAACATTTGGGTGGAGGGGGCTTTAAACAGATTACACTCAAGGCAGAGAGATTTAACAGAAACATTAGGGGGGAGGGGGCTTTACACAGATTACACTCAAGGCAGGGAGATACAGGGGATGTACTGTACTGTATGTTGTTTATTGCAATGCTTCAATGTGTGTACAGTATAATGTTTTTTACAATTAGATAGATGTAATCCTTGGTATTGTAAGGGTTAGCGTTGGTTTTAAATTTTGTATTCTGGTTGGTACTTATATATTGATTTTTGTTTACTTGATTGCTTAAAATAGTTGACTTGTTTGGAGGTATCTGTATTTTGCTTGCAATGATATTGTTCACATTCATTTGCAGAATGTATATGGTGCATAGATTTTATGCATCATAAATACAATGTAAATGCAATGTATTGATTGGAATGTGAGGTTTTTCTTTGTCATTTGATGATTTAGATTGTAAGATCAGTTAGGATTATTAAAGGAAATTCATTGTAATGTAGTGTTTCTGTATGGAGAAGTGTTATTTGTAGTACAGTATGATTTTGAAAACCCTTCTACATTTATTTGTATATTAGTTCATCATGTGTGTGTATATACTGTGTTTATATATATATATATATATATATATATATATATATATATATATATATATATATATATATATATGTATAGGGATTATTGTTATATGTATGTATATATATATATATACATATATATATGTATATATATATACATATATATATTTATTTATATTCATGTATTTATTTATTTATTTAGATTTATTTATTTATTGTGCTGCTGCTGTGTGTGAATTTTTTTTATTGTGGGTAGTGGGTAGTGGGTGTGGGTGTGGTTATTTACACGGGATCCCCCTCCCCCTCCCCACATTTACATACAGTACACTGAAACACAGGCAGGGAGATTTAACCGACACAATAGGGGGAGGGGGGTTTACACAGATTAGTCAAAGCAGGGAAGCTTAGCAGACACAATAGGGGGAGGGTTTTTTACATAGATTACAGTCAAGGCAGGGAAGTTTAACACACACAATAGGGGGAGGGGTTTTTACATAGATTAGTCAAGGCAGGGAAGTTTAACACACACAATAGGGGGAGGGGGTCTTACACAGGTTACAGTCAAGGCAGGGAGATTTAACACACACATTAAAAATATGTATTTAATGTATTTATTGTTTATTCTGGCTTAACCCTTCATTGCCTTAGCGGCTATCAGCTATGGTAATGAAGCAGCATTTCTGTATTTTTAATAATATTGTGCAGGAGCAGGGGGTCCCCTGAGCATTAATTTCTGGCTCAGGGAACCCCCTGCTCACTGTACAATATTATTAAAAATACAGAAATGCTGCTTCATTACCATAGCACATAGCCGCAAAGGTAAAGAACGATTCTTTATTGATGTGTGTGTTTTATTCATACTGTAGATGTGCAGGGGGTCTCCGGAGCAGAAACGTTTTGGTTTTAGGTCCAGGGACCCCCTGCTCCCCAAGATACAGGCCCCTTTAGGGGGTGCCGGTATCCCTCTACTTGGTTTACAGGCCGCGGTCACGTGATCGGGACCTTTAAATGCAGAGGGATACCGGCACCTCATAAAGGGGCCTGTATCTCGGGGAGCAGGGGGTCCCTGGACCTGAAACCAACGCGGTTCAGCTCCGGAGACCCCCTGCACATCTACACTATGAATAAAAATGTATTTTAAATGTATTTATTTCTATTCATGTATTTATTTATTTATTTAGATTTATTTATTTATTTATTGGGCGGCAGCTGTGTGTGAGTTTTTTTTATTGTGGGTAGCGGGGGTGGGTGAAGGGGGTATTAGCCCCAACGATGGTTGTTTAGGGCTTACGGGGGTGTAGCGGGAGGGTTAACCCCTTCATGACCGTAGCGGTATTAACTGCTACGGTCGTGAAGGGGTTAAGTGCACCCGCAACCCCCCCGCAAGTCCTAAACTCACACCAAGGGCCAAATACCCCCTTCACTCACCCCCGCTACCCACAATAAAGCGGGCACGGTGGGTTAACCCCTTCATTGCCTTAGCGGCTATCAGCTATGGTAATGAAGCAGCATTTCTGTCTTTTTAATAATATTGTGCAGGAGCAGGGGGTCCCCTGAGCATTAATTTCTGGCTCAGGGAACCCCCTGCTCACTGTACAATATTATTAAAACACAGAAATGCTGCTTCGTTACCATAGCACATAGCCGCTAAGGTAAGAAACGAGTGTTTATTTATATATGTGTTTTACTTATACTGTACATGTGCAGAGGGTCTCCGGAGCAGAAACATTTTTGTTTTAGGTCCGGGGACCCCCTGCTTCCCGAGATACAGGCCCCTTTAGGGGGTGCCGGTATCCCTCTGCTTTGTTTACAGGCCGCGGTCACGTGATCGGGACCTTTAAATGCAGAGGGATACCGGCACCTCATAAAGGGTCCTGTATCTCGGGAAGCAGGGGGTCCCCCGACCTGAAACCAACGCGGTTCAGCTCCGGAGACCCCCTGCACATCTATACTATGAATAAAAATGTATTTTAAATAATTTTTAATGTGCCGATGTTTGCGCAGAGAGAGCAGCGGTTCTCTCTCTTCTGCAAACACATCTCGCCAGGGGACGGCCTATAGTATCATTGATGTGCATATACAGTACTGTATGTGTATGTTAGGGGTTATAGGGGTTGTTGTTATACAGTATATACTGTATATATACAGTTTATACTGCATTACAATTCATGAATTTCTCGGCTTCAAAGACAACAGCTCGCAAACGCCCCCATGCGTTTTTACACGACATTGCAGTTTTGCAGCCAGCGGGAATAAAATGCTTAAATCACGTGAGCGAAATAACGCAATACATCCCGGGCGAAAACAACACTAAACCGCACATCACCGGGATATTCCGAAATTCGCGGAGCTAGCCAAGTAAGAATAAAGTTGGTCGCCACTGTACAAAGTCCCATAATATTCAAGTGTACTACAGGCCACGACATACATTACCGGTGTGCAATTTTATCTCCATAGTAATCTAATGTAATAATTGCCTAATATATCACATTAATAAACTGTTATATCAGTGTAACAGTGTAATTACCCCCCCCCCCAATCGCAGATATGGGCCATTACAGGGTGTAAGTGGTGCATACCTGCTGCTAACAAGAGGGCTGAGTCGTTCGTGATGACTTTGGGACACAGGAGTTTCTCATGTTCCTATAGAGACTGTTTTGCTTGAACCAGACATGCCTGTGAATTTCAAGCGTATGGCGAGGTGGGAAAGATACAGGTTGAGATCTGAATTCTATTTTCAGGAGTCTGTAGAAGGGGATTTAGAGTTTGAGTATAGTACTGAAGATGAGGATATTACACTCAGTTCAGACGAGAGTGAAGGGAGTGAGCCCTACCAGAGAGAGTTAAGGGAATTTTCTGATAGGATCAATCACTACAGAGGATACCCTACCATTGTTGTAAAGCAGGCCTGCCCAACTCGTAAAGTGAGAAGGGCCGTTCTGCTCCAAGGAAAAAAAATTTGAGCCGCACGGGTTAAATCATCATCATCATCATCATCATCATCATCATCATCATCATCATCATCATCATCATCATCATCATCATCATCATCATCATCATCATCATCATCATCATCATCATCTCTCTTCCAGCACCTCTCATCATCATCATCATCATCATCATCATCATATCTCCCACAGAACCCCTCACTATCAATCTTTACGATACTCCCCATCTATCTCTCATACCCCCATCTCTCCCCCTCACCCACACAATACCCCATCCACATCAAACATACAATACCCCCCCTCCAAATCCCCCCAGCCCATTCCATGTCAGTATCCCCCCCCCCCACATGTCAGCATCCCCCCCCATGTCTCTCTTCCCTCAATATGACACTCTCTCCCCCTCCCCTTAATGACACTCTCTCCCCCTCCCCTCAATATGAAACTCTCCCCCTCCCCTCAATATGACACACTCTCCCCTTCCCCTCAACATGACTCTCCCCCTCCCCTCAATATGACACTCTCCCCCTCCCCTCAATATGACACTCTCCCCCCCTGCAACTCACATCACACCCTCCCCCTGCAACTCACATCACTCTCACCCTCCCCCTGCAACTCAAATCACTCTCTCCCCCCTGAAACTCACATCAGTACCTCCCCCCCTGCACCTCACATCACCCTCCACCCCCCCACCAGCCCGTTTTTCACACCCACCCCCCCACCAGCCCGTTTTTCACACCCACCCCCCACCAGCCCGTTTTTCTCACACACACACACACACACACACACACACACACACACACACACACACACACACACACACACACACACACACACTCTTATATCAGCTCAGCACATCCTCTCTCCCCGGTACTAAGCCCCGCCCCCGGCATGCTCTGACCTCCCCGGCAGCCTGCTATTGAAGAAAAAAAACACACGGCTGCCGCATCCTCCTCATGCTGCTGCTGCCCCTGCGCACCGCAAAACCCGGTGGCTAGGAGGTTGAGGGAGGGGGCTGGGAGGGAGAGGGAGGGGGAGGGAGGGAGGAGGGATGAATCGCCGCCATTTTTTTAAACTTTTTTTTTTTTTAATTTATTTAATTAACTGGCGCCTGGCCAGAGTCATCGCGGGCCGTAGAGTTGAATCCGCAGCACCGTGGGTTAGTGAGATTATTGTGCAGTATCAACCAGATTGGGGTATGCCTAATTCTGACAAAAGCGCTCAGGGATTATCCCGGAGAGATATTTCTGCGTACTTAGATTCCCTGCCTGCCACTCTGCCGGGTTGTGGGTGCCCCTTATGTTACCAGGAATATATTCGGTGGTTTTTGTAAATCCAGTAGATCATGCCGTGCCACATTACATTAGCAGGGTAATTTCAGTAACAGTGTCCGGTAGTACCGAGCATCAGATAGCTAATAAAACTGGAACACTAATATAACAAGGTTCTCCATGTTAGGAGGAACCTATGTTCCACAGGGCAGTCATTTAATATGCCCTGTAAATAAACTGTATTGTATTGAATTCAATTTCACAGAAATGTATATCCTGCATAGTAATGGGTGATCGTGTGAAATGTTATTTTTTTGTTCAGGTTTCATCAGAGATGGTACCCAAAAATTTAGGACCCAAGCGAGGTCGTTGGGAATCCACCAGAGGGAGAGCCCTGATTTCAGGCAAACAAGACGTAGACGAGGGCAGGCAGTGTGTGAAGTAGCTAACACCACAGGTAGGGCACGTAGCTTTACATTCCAGATTTTGACCTGGCTCAATAGCACTCCTCTTTGACACTTATAAGCATATATATATGTATATATATATATATATATATATATATATATATATATGTTGTGGTTATTTTGGGGGTTCAATTTGAGCTTATAGGGGTCCTGTATGTTTTGCAATTCTTGTTCAGCTGGTCCTAGCTGATTTGGAGGGTGGCTCCTCCTTCCCTAGTTTGAAGCCCACACCCTCCCACTTCTAAATGGTTAAAGCTCACTCATTTGCACCTTCCACACCCATGGGAACTTGCATCCAGTTTGATTGCGACAAATCTACAGGTTAATAAGAGCTTCAATCAGACTTAGAACTATGCAACTAATTTTGACAGATTTATTATAAATCATTCTTCCTGGTAATGTACAGGTTATTAAGAATCTATTTTAGTGTTAGGACCCTTGAGAAGTGGTCTGCCTTGGAGGGGCTCAAGGGCTTACAACACTTTGGCCAAAGAGTTAAACTAAAAGACCATTTTATTCAAAAGATATCTATATATATATATATATTTAGACACTGTACCGTGTATTGGTGTCTTTGGATGTAGCACTGAGCTCTGTCTGTGTTTCATGTTCTGTCTCTGGTTTTAAACAATTTGGACATAGGCACATCAAGCGGGTGGTATCCCCAGATATTACTTCTATGGATCCCCCGGGCAAAGAGTAATGTCCTGTGGCACAGTCCACCATTTTGGATCTAACTAAACTGCGTAGAGGCAGAAGCACAGGTAGAGTAGCTCCTCTGACGCTGCTAGCTCCGAAGAACTGAGGGTGCGGTAAGGCACTTACAACTCCTCCCTTGTCTTGGGTAGTCGATGAGCATTGGTTGTTACCGTGATCCCACCCTCTTGTGGAGGGTTCCATAATGACAGTGCGTGACTTGGGCCCCTGTCTTAGCCAGTCACATCGCTGGGGTGAAGTCCTAGTTTTCGTGCCTTAGGCGGATTCCAAGTTCCCGGGAGTAGGGTGCACCAAGTAGCACGTGGTTCAGCACCCACGCTGAGCACAACCTCGTGGTCATCGGCGGGAGGCCTGACGCCATTTTGAATTGGTTCACCTACGGGTCGAACCTGGGAAGTTATGACAAGCTCCTCGATCTGAAGAGCAGGCTCGTCGTCTGTAGACGCACCCATAATCACAATGTACACACTGTCTGCTCCCCCCCTAAGCAGCACAAAAAGGGTGTGGTTGTGGCTTTCGCGCCACTCCACAACATATTTGCAACACTGGTTTCTGCAGTTTGCAACTGGACCACACGGTCTGCGTGGTTTTGGCGGGAACTCATAGCAGTCTACCAAGAGTAGGTTGTACCCCAGGCTAGTAAAGAACCCTCTCGATACGCTGCACATGATTACAGTCCATTACAAGCACTGTGTGGTTCTTTAATATGGCTATTGGCTAGTAGTACTCTGGGCTTCTTCCCTATGCAGTACCCTTATGCCGCCCCTTATGGCTGCCAGTATCGCAGATCCTTACCTCAGTGGCTCCTGGGACTTCCAGATACTCCCCCTTCTAGGTATCTCGACTACCTGCCTTAGGGCAACTTAGAAAAGCAATAGCCTTTTGTGTCTCCAGACCATTCACCCGATAGGGCCATCTAGGTCGTCTTTGCGATATTTCTGCTCCTCCTGATTACACCTAGCTACCCTCCTTCATTTAGTACTTGCTCTGGAAGCATATATCGTTACTTCCAGCTTTGTTTCGCTGTAAGCTTGTCCTATTATCGTATCTCATTAGCGCCTCCAAATGTAACGGTGTTTCGCCCACCCACCCCCCCCCCAATCGCAGATAGGGGCCATTACTGGGTGTGTGTGGTGCATACCTGCTGGTAACAAGAGGGCTGAGTCATCCGCGATGACTTTTGGACACAGGAACAGGCTTCTGGGGTTCATACCCCACAATATACTTAGCAGTGCAGTGCCTCCATCTGCCGTAGGCTGCAGGAATATGGAGGTGATCTCACACTGTAGAACTTGTACCTCTCCACCCAGTTAGATCACACACTATGCCGGAGGTACAGTATATTGCAAGCAGGAACGGTTTATTACTACAGTCTTTGCAGTAATACACAGCTACTCAGCAGTCTTCTGCCAGTTACAGTCTCTTTACTCGCAGCTATCACTGGAGATGGTCCCTGGACCGTCACTAAAGGCCAAGGGCACCCGCAGCCATCCTAACTCTATCCCACCTCCCTAGCGGAGGCAGAGGTATGATCACACACACTCCTCCACCCCCGGGAAGAGCACATGGGAAGGCCCTAATCTCAGACTCCCAAACGTGTGACCTTCCTTCCTCAGGGGGAAAGAACAACCTCCAAATTTAGGGCAGTCCTTCCCTTAAGTACAGCCAGAAGGCGGGCACCCAATTGTCCCAGCTACAACAGGATGTGCCACCCTCTGCTGTCACTCAAGTGCAACAGCGAAACGCGTTGAATCGATTGGCAGAGCCCGGGAGACATCAGATCCTGCGTTCACAGAGAGTACTGGCAAATCTTGAGCAACCGGAAAGACTGCATGAGCACTTCCGCCCTGAAGCGAGACGTCACCGGAAGTGACGCATGCGGATGCGGTGGTACGCGAGCCAAGTAGCTGCCGAGATCTCTCTGCATTTCTACTATTCTCTCCCATGTATGTTACCTTTGCACAAAATGTGAGTGCACTTATTTTTACATGCATTTTATTTCAATATATACATACCATATACTAGCAATATTGCACCATTGTGGTTCTTTCTCTCTTTTCCTGATGACCATACGTTTAAGAACAACTATCATAGAGAAGATATCCAGAGCCTAATCAGGGTCTATCCAGCTGTGTCCAGAGATTAGAGGTGGAGATTACAGAAAGAGCTCCTTTCAGAGAGAGAAGAGTCTCTGTTCTGTTCGTATTTTCCTTGCATTTGTGAGTGAGATATATTGCCTATACTAGATAGGGTCCATTATTTATTGGCTGCACAATATTTTGTTATTCCTTTTTCCACATATATCCACGAGGATCATCAGCGCTCCCCTTAACAGCAAGAAAGAACTCGAGTGCTGTACCAAAGGTGAAAGGAAAAACCCCATACCAACTACTGACAAACTTTTGAATATCAGTGTTTACTGCCAGCCCATTGGGTAGAATAGTAGCCAGGGGGTAACCCGCTACATCAGTATTTACATGACATCAAATTTAAAATCATGTATTAATCATCTTAGTAAAGGAATTTAAAATGTAAAATAAATGTACGTTTAGCTCCCTGGATGCCATGTATGAGGATGAGTACCAAGAGGAGGACACAGTGACCTTACAACTCAATGAAATACTTCCAGAGTAGTATGTAGCTCCTGCACCAGCTCAGTCTCCTGCACCAGCTCCTGCTCCAGCCGTGACTCCAGCTGCTCCTGTAGGATAACGTTCCAGAGAAGAGTACAGTATGATGAGGTTATTCTGATTTATCAGTATCAGTTGCTGAGATTTCAGCATGCAATTTATACAAATTTTAGGTAGCTGATAAATAGAAATAGCTAGCATCATAGAGTTGTTTCGCAGATAATGCGGCCAAACAACACCAATATAATCAACAGTCTGGCCTTACTGACCAGTAGCATAATTGCTTAAAATGGGCTGTGCAGCAAGCCACAGAGGGCATGCGAGGCTATTCTATTCTATGCACACCCGCAGCCTCCACCAAATCTTTGTCTACACCTGGTGTTTCTGTTCTGATATCCACTGCTATCAGACAACAATTCAACAATTCAACCAGTTCCCCGACCTTCATTAAGGCGTGCGAGACCACATCAAAGGGGACTTTGTCAGGCTGCACCCTTCCCCTGCAAGAAAGAGGAAAATATACATCTGTTCAATTTTGTCTCCCCCCCCCTGCAAGTGTCAATGTGATATATTATATTTAGATATGATCAGTTATTTTTCCAACAGTACTTGCACTGTATGAATGATTTAAATGTCTAAATCACAATAACTGTTTCGTTGTAGTCATTAACAAAAATGTTTAGTATGTAATTGTACAGAGATACTGTAGTTACATGCAAAGATGATATCTATCATGCCACCTCTGGCAACCGCATCCTGTATCCCCTTAAACAAGATAAAACATCATGCAGTTTAAAACATTAATGGTTTTGCATGTTTATCAGCTGCATCTCTTGTCTTTACTAATAATAGAATATTTTTAAAAATCCCCTGCTGTTTTTTATCTTACACTTATAATTATTTTAAGGGCTAAGTACCAGACCAAAAAGGATATATTTGGGTAACGTTTTTTTGTTTAACTTAAACATTTATATTGCTTTATAGACAATTCTATTAAATAACAATAGCACAATCAGGGTTTGGCTGGGGGGGGGGGGAGGCACGTTTTGGCGGGACTTATTTAGCAAAACTTTATTTCCCCACTTTAACATTAACAGACTTTTGTGCATCCACGATTGATAAGCATACAGTACCATTTCCATATCAGTAACACTAATTCTCAAACAATCCAGGGGGAGCATGTAAGGGAAAAAAGACAAAAGAACACAGGAGAGCAGATGCAGGCAGATGAGGTGGCTCACTTTGAACTGGAAGAAATAGAGCTCAAAGGCGATCCGTACTTCACCAGCCCTGCAGCTGTGACGTCACACGTTCCAACGGCGCAAGAGAGCAAGGACAAGCTCCGATCACAGCTTACGAGTGGGGGAAGTTTGAAAACCCAGGGGAGGCGGTGAGCAGTGCAGTGACCCTTCATTTTCACTTATCAAGTGATATATGCTTGTTTTACATTTGCACATTGTAAGTGCATATTTTATATACTTTTACATAAAGAATTTACTTATCAGCCTGATCGCGCTATGTTGCTTTTTCCCATCTCTCTCATACCTCATCTCATCGCTGACTGTGCCTTTGAGGGGGGTTCCTGACTACACTCATCCTACATGGGTAGCAACCCTTCTTGCAACTGCTTTCTATGCATCTACATCTTGTGAGTAGGCTTGACATACGAGCCAAGAATACACTACGTGCCATATCTCAGTTTTTTATACATCTACACTTATATTGTGTGTTCTTTTGTCTTTTTTCCCTTCATGCTCCCCCTGGATTGTTTGAGAATTACCTTACATCTTGGAACCCATGAGACAGGTCCCACCAGAGGGTTTGGGCTGGGTCACTAGACTTACACTGATTTTTATTTTGATTGTCACTTTTTTTATTTTGTGTGATTTATATTAGTTCTACACATTCAGTATTTTTAATTTTATAATTGAGTTGTTCGCGCCTTTATATTCACTTTTTCACATATCAGTAACACTAACATCCATAGAAAATTATTCAGGCGCTATTTCACTCAAGGTTAATGTTAGGTTATTTGCTTTAGTGCATAGGCGTTATAACTAACCTAACCTTAATTTAGGTTAACATTAGGTTAAATAAACTAACTGAGCTTAGTGCATCTGGTCCCAAGAGCCAAACGAATGTATGGAGTGGCGGTGGCTGACCATGGTGCTGAAACAGGACATTAATAAGTCATGGTACATCGGACGTTAGTTCTGCTATTTTTTACCAACAACACATTCAAAAGGGCCTAGTAGGACCATATTGAGTTAGTGACATTTCTAATAAATTAAATATAGGTGACTGGAGCTTAATTATTATTTTCATTTTAAGCCCCATATTTCCAAAGCAGTGCTCTCCCATTAGACACCTTCCAGTGCTAGAAGACACCTACTGTACTATTGAATTGATGGCAAGGTGTCTCCAGGTGTCTTCAGAAGTTGTCTTGTGGAATAACATTGCTTTGTAAATATGGGCCATCATGTTTCCATGCTTAGCTCACTCTTTGGAGGGTTAGTACTAGCTTTATCTGGTGCTACGGCTGTTTGACAATCCTTAAATCTGCAGGTAAAAAGTTGTTTTCTTTTGTTATTTCCATTTAGTTAAATTAATTATTATGCATTATTACACAATTAAATACAAGTAGCTAATGTGCATGTATTCAACGGAAATATTAAATATAAATATATACAATGCTATAATTTGAGTGATTGAATCTTCAGGGGTTTTTTGTCTGGTTTTTTTGTCCACATTATGGGAACTGCACCTTCAAAGCACCAATCCCCACCAAGGGCCTCATGATTTAAAGTCCGATAGAAATTATCGCCTGCGTTTTTAACTCGCCATTTTTGGCAGCGTTGCTACCACGGTATGCAGAAAGGCTCGAAACCAGTGAGAGCAACATTTCCAAACATGGCAAGTTGCCGGCGCCGAGATGACCTGCCCTCCGAAAAGGGCTCACCTGGCGAGTTGTATCTGCTGCAGAGAAATCCGCATCTCTCTGCGCAAATCTCGCCGGAAATATAAATATTTTGAAATGTACATTTTATGACTAGTGTAGATGAGCAGGGGGTCTCTGGAGCAGAACCGCATTGGTTTCAGGTCCAGGGACCCTCTGCTTCCCGAGATACAGGCCCCGTTATGGGGTGCCGGTATCCCTCTGCATTGAAATGTCCCGATTATAAATAAATAATATTATTTGTTTAATAATGGGCAAATAACCTATTATCCATATCTGGATAATAGTTATTTTGACCATTACTGTACTGTATTTGGTGGTGGGGGGAGAGGGTATATTGATTGAAAGGTAGGCCATGTTTTTATTTTTTACATACAGGAATGGTACCACAAGCCAGCGGGGACCCACGGGGACTACCGGAGGACCCCGGACGCCCATGGGTACCACCTGAGAACCCACGGACACATGCGGGGAGGAACAGGGGACCCTTATGGGGCCCCCAGAGACCCACGGGAACCACACGAGGGCCCCCAGACCCCCATGGGAACACCCGAGGGGCCCCCAGACCCCCATGGGGACGACCCGCGGATCACCAGACACCCGCAGGGACCACCCGTGGACCCCATTGAGGCCCACAGGGACCACCTGGAGGTCCACAGAGCCTAGCGGGGACCACCTGGAGGTTCCCAGACACCTGTGGGTACCCCCCGGGGTGCACTGTGGGGCCTGCGGACACACGTCGGGACCATCCGGGGACCCTCGCTGGCCAGTGTTATTAATAGTGTGTGTAAAAAAATAATGGTTTTATGGGGGGGGAGCACAGGGTGTGGGTGGGTTGTGTATTAAATATTGTAATGTTTATTGGGGGCCTAGGAGGTGGGTAGTGGGGCTGTTGTGTGTATTTGTGTTTATTGTGGGTAACGGGGGTGGGTGAAGGGGGTAGTAGCTCCAAGAATGTGTGTTTAGGACTTGCGGGTGGGTAGCGGGAGGGGTTAATCCCTTCATTACCTTAGCGGTATTAACCGCTAAGGTAATGAAGGGGTTAAGTCCACCAGGATCCTCCTGGAAGGCCTAGACACCCACCAAGGGTTGAATACAACCATCACCCACCCCCGCTACATACAATAAGCAGGGCACTGGTGGTTAACCCCTTCATTGCCTTAGCGGTTAGCCACTAAGGTTATGAAGTGGGCTGTAAATGCATTTTTCATGCATCTGATTCATGCCAGGGGTCTCCGGTGCTGATATCAATGGATATCAGCTCCGGAGTCTCCCGACATCAATCCGATGCAGGAAAAAGGCCTGATTTCTTCTAAGTGCCGTCTCGCTGCTTCTCCCCACCTTCTTGCCAACTTTTTGTGGCGAGGCGATTTGGAGAGCAAATCTCCATTCTAGAGCAGCGATCAGCTGCGATAAGCTGATCGGGGCTACTAGAATACAGCGAGTTTGAGAAGCTGGCGTTGAGCGGTTGGTGGGGGGGGTGTTGCGGGGGGGGGGGAATGTGATTTTTGCTCTTATCGCCAGTTTATTGGGGCTTACTGAATCACTGTAGTCCTTTTTGGCAATAACCTGGCAATAAGGGGCTTATCGCTGCTTACAACATGAGGCCCCAAGTATTTTTTTGTGCAAAACAAAAACATTTAAGCACTTTCAAAACTAATTGGCATTCTGGTTTGTTATTTTAACAAATCTTGACCAAATAACTACAGGTAGCACAGCTAAATATATTGTGCTTATCCCTGTATCTGCTATGTGGGGAATAGCGATTGATCTCCAGCTTTTCCACCCTCCATGCTGCAGCAATGCTATTTGTTTTCACCTGACTCCCTGCCCATCAATGTCCTAGCATTGCTCCCCCATTCTGCTGACCTTTAGCTGAACTAGCTGTTTGCTCTGAGGCTGTCTGATTATGTTAACCCAGCCTCTTGCTGCCTCAGCTCCCTCAGCTTCTGCCTTCTGCTCTCCCTTTGCCTGCTTTGTATAAACCTTATTTGCCCTATACTTCCTTGGTTCAGTGTGCAGCCGGCAATGCCTGACATGGTGTGTTACTTTTATGTTTTTAAGGGTTTCTTTACGCCTAGCCCCAGTGATTGCTTTCCCTACATCTACCCACATTTCCACTGCACTCAAGACCATCCCAATCTCTCACAATTATGCTTATAAGTGCCAGGAACTTTTCAACTGGTGGCATGCTTTCCATCTGTGAGGATCTCCAAAGCCAGCTAGTGGTATTCTTCAGGTTTAAAAGTATCTTGTCTCCATTGGCACCACGAAAGGGCCATACGACTGTATCCCCTCCTATAGGATGTGTTTGGCCTATAAGTGGCTCTGCAGAACTGTACCTACCCTTCCCAGCCTACCCAGTACTGCAGACATGCATTCACTGCCTAAGTACTATCTTTTTGAGACTTTTACACTACAATCCCTCCATTTATTTGACTCTACTTTCTTTAGTACGCCCAGTGTAAGTGCCATGCTACAGCTCACAATAAATTGCTTTGCCATACCTATCTATTTGTCTCACCCGTACAGTACATACAGTAGGAATGCATTGAGGACAAGCAGCACTCCTTCAGCACTACTAAGCCACAATATGGCCCATTGTGTCCATATTTTATTGTTAGAATGTGAGATAAGTATTCAACCACATGCAAGAGTAGAAGGATACAGCTAATCAAATAAAGAACAGAGTAATGTATTTATCATTCTGGCATAACAAAAACTCCAGAGGGACTTTCTTCAGGGATAGGTGTCCGGAGGAGAAAGCACACATGTATATTTATGGCTGGTATATTGGAAGACAAGAATGAAGAAGCCTGCATTGGACTACATACTGGATTATAACCTCAGATTTATCCACGCCAGGTCGCAGCCACTTACTGCCTATGGGCAGGAGCTCTCTGTCCCTGAAAAGCACTGTGTCCCTGGCATTGGATCTACTGGCCTGCTCGCATTGTGGATTACAGTTGCTTGTTACTGGTTGATTGCTGTTCCTACTGACTATAGCTACATTTACTTGGCTGTCGCCCTTCCAACATTCTGATGGCTTACTCTTTATTTTAGGTGGCACTCGCTTTACGCTGATGTGAATTATAATGGCTTGTCACCCACTGCTTGTGATGCCTGCTGACTACATAACTATTTATGTTCGCCTCAATGCCCATTTGTGCAAGTACACATGCTTATGGCTTTCCCTTTAGATACTGTATATGACATCCATCCAGTTATCTACACTAATTTGCATCAATGTGGATTATGTTGGCCTGTCATTTGTTGCTTGTTATATGGACCTTATACCTTTTGATATTTGTCTCTATGCCGGTTCGTGCGACCTCGCTGACTGTCAGCTTGCTGTAGAATTACTTCAGATAATATTCATCCATATGTATGGACTTTATGTACTTGTAGTTTTTGATTTAGCCATGTGTTTTTTGCATTTTGGTTAATGTATTTTGCTGAATCAACTCCTTTGCCTCTTTCTCAGCGAAGAGACCACAAGCGCATTATCATTGATTTTTTTTTATTCATGTAGTTATCTGATGGATGTAGCCAGGTCCCCCTCCTACCTCCGAGGTGCGTGAGAGGGGGACGGCTCCGTGAGGACTCAGGCAGGTGTCGGGTGCTACCAGAATGGCAGGCGGACCCAGCACAGGTACTGCAGGAGAGTGGGTCACCAGAGACCTGCAGTGAATGGTGGTTAAGGGCGCCGCATGTCTAGGAGGTTTGCACATGCGCAGCAAGCACCCGGCAAGCCTTGCAAAACGAGCATGCGCAGTGCAAGAGGACTACGGTGGCCCATATGACAAGACTAAGGAAGGGGACTACAAGTCCCAGCATCCGATAAGTCGGCTGCACATGTGTTGAGGGAGGACCAATAGGGCTCCTGGAAATATGGAGGAGAGGAATAGATACATTTTGCGCGCTTGGACGCATGCGGCAATCGTGATCTGGACAGAGAGGGTGAAGGTAATGTCCAGGGAGCAGTGCTGCCCTGGACTAGGCCAGATTCCCCCCCCCCCCAAGGTCCAAGGTAGATCCCCTGAGTCACTGTAGTTGGTGTATGCTGTGTATGCTGCAGGGAAATGCCTTAGATAGGGATCTTTCCCCAGTAGTGTGTCAATGAGAGGCATCAGCTTCAGCACATTATCTCTGAAGGTGAAGTGTGGCCTGCTGCCTGTGAGCAAAGCAAGGACACTCCAACACAGACTATTTTAAAGGGGTACACTCCAGCTGAAAGCCCCTCCAGAGGCATCCGCCTACGTATCTGCTCAGTAGATGAGCCCGTGGATTGCGGTGAAGAACCACGTCGCGGATCCATGGAGTCTCCTACTAGTTGACCTGGTCTTGACTGAGACAAGGGAGGTATTATTCACGTGCACCAACGGACCCCAGCACACAAAGGGAAGTGCGCTATCCCACATATACACTTTGGGGGAGGGACCGGCTTGTGGAAACTACGGGGTTAAGTGCCCAGGCACTCCAAGATTTTGGGGGTTCCAACCAGGAGGTGTTATTGGTTGGGGAAGGCCTTGCAGGGCCATGTTATGTTGGATGCTATATTTTCTAATGTGTTTATTAAACCTTGTTATAATATTAAACCTTGTTATAATATACCTGTGTGTAATTATTCTGTATATTGGTTCCGGTGAGGGCTTCTCCCACTACGCTGGGATCCCTCGCCGGTGGAGACGCTACACTGAGATGATAAGTATACCCCAGACTCCCAGTGGCGGAGGCTTAGGTTCTCTGTGAACCAACAGGTAGGGGCAGCACCGGTAGCCTTCTTGTTTAGGGAGTACAAGGGCTACATGTATTTTTGTTGTTGTTGCTATTTTGTATCTGTCTATACTTGATATGTGTTACTTTGTTCTATACTGTTTACCATTTACCCATTTTGCAGGCTTTTTCCTTCTTGTCTTCCAGAATTCTAGCTCTGTATTTATGTGCTTTTTCCTCCTGGCACTTATCTCTGAAGAAGTTTCCTCTGGGGATCAAAATGTATAAGTTTTTGCTATGTCAGATCTATAGATACACTATTTTGTAAAAAAACGTATATCTGCTGTATTATTCTTCCACTCTGCGTGTGAGACCTGAGGGTGGCATAGAGAGCAAAGTCTCCACCTTTGCTGACAAAGCTAAATTCTGTAAAGTAGTAAAATCAGAGCAGAATGTAATTTTCCTACCGAAGAACTTGGATAAACTGGAAACTAGGGCAGGTAAATGGCAGATGAGGTTTAATACAGATAAATGTAAGGTTACGCATTTGGGAAGCAAGAATAAGCAGGCTACATACAAACTAGATGAGACAAAATTAGGTCAATCCTTGCTGGAGAAGTATTTAGGAGCGCTTGTAGACAGCAGGCTTCGCAATAGTGCTCAATGTCAGTGTCAGGAATATCCTTGACATATTTAACATATTCAATGTTTCTTTGTCCACCGGGTTTGCTGCTGCTTCTGTCTTCTCTGGAATTTCCTCTGTCTGTCTTCTCTTGGTTCTCTTGTGGTTCTCTTGGTTGACTTCTGTTCTTGCCCTGCCTTTATAGTTTCCTGTCTCCTGTTTCACCTTGCCTTTGTTTTATATGCTTTAGACTCTTTTCTGCCAAAGCCTGTTTTGCCCTAGCCTCTTTCTGCCCTAGTCTTTGTGTGTAATAAAGGTCCTTGCCTGTAATTAGGCTTGTCCCATTTTGTTCCTGCGCCCTGTTCCTGTGGATTCCTTGTTCTTGTGAATTCCCTGTTGCTGACCTCTGCCTTGACCCAACTAAGATTCCTTGCCACCTGCCCTGGACCCCTGCCTGTGACTCCGACTATGCTTTCTCCTACTCTCTGCTGTTCTGGGGTCCATTCCGTACCTGGAGTCATGACAGAAAACAAAGGCAATCTATGGATCTCGCTGGAACAGACTCAGACATCGCACAGCAAGTATCCTCTTTAAATGTTCTTGCTTTTGAACTACAGAACCAACTGCAGCAGGCAGAGGCACTGTTTGATAGTATTGAGGCTCAGATGCAGGGCTCGCACTTGCTAAATATTACCGTGATCTCACAGCCAGCGGCCGCCAAACTCTTCCTGAGAGACCCCAATCCGTTTCTGGGGTAGCCCAAGCTGAGACTATTTTTCTGGAGTCTAAAAACAAATGTTACGTGGTGGACTCTACTTTAACTGAGGCTCAACAGGCAACCCATCTAATTCAGGTGGTCACATCCCTGCAAAAACAACTGGGGCATGTGCTGAGACTTTGCAGCAGGAGTTACGTACTCATCAGTAAGTCGCACCCCTCCAGCCAGCTGCCTGCTGGCCTCTTCCTGAGCAATCTCTTTCCCCATCTGGGGGAACCAAAGCTAAGATTACCTTCCTGGAGTCAAAGAACATTTTCCCCACTGTTTTCCCTACACTATGTGAGATCTTGATTGCTAATTATGGTGCTACTTCTTTACCTCCTATAGTTTTCACTTCAATAAGTGGTCCCCCTATTGTTGATATTAAGTCTCCTGCTTTAAAGACAGATTTTGGTGATATTAATGATTTATTCCAACACTTTGCCACTAATGCATTTGGCCTGGTTTTCACACACACTGTGGATATTGCTAGTATTGTCTATCTTGAGCTTCTCCTTAAGGTAGATTCTAGGAACGAGATCCAAACAGATGTACATATAAAGGAGGTGGCTACCAATAGCTATAGTACCTCCATGCTGAGAGCAACCATCATCGGAATTGGCTGAGAAATATTCCTTTCAGCCAATTCAGCCGGTTGAGACCCAATTGCTCAACCGATTTGGATTTCGTTGCACAGTCGGGCCTTTTAACGGAAAAATTTGCCGCTGAGGGCTTTGAAGAATCCCTCATTGAGGATTCCTTTCTTAAGGCAGCACGTATGGAGAGATTGGAATTGCTTGAATCATCTAAAGATAAACATCGTAGAAAAGCTGGTAGAAATCAGGCAGATTGGTATGATCGGACAGTTTTCTCTACCAAATTCAGTCAATCATATAAGCCAGTTGAAACCATCATGAGGCGGCATTGGGGCATTCTGACACATGATCCCATCCTAGGGACATGTGGACAAGTACCCTTCTTTTATATATAGGAAAGCTGACAGTACCAAAAGTCTGTTAGCACCTTCTAAACTTAAATCCTCACCTAAGACTATTTGCAATGCACCTTTCTCGACACTAAAAATTATTTATCATCATTTGTGAGTAGTGAGACCTTTCCTGTTAAAGGCTTCATCAATTGCCAAACCGCTTTTGTCTCCCTGCTTACATGTGGATGCGGCCTACAATATGTAGGTCACTCCACACTGCCTCTCTGTGTCCATTTTTTGGAACACAGGAGAAATATACTTAATGGTGTCACCAACCATTTTGTATTAAAACAGTTTCTCCTGTGTCACAGTAAGAGTATGTGCTTATGTATGTCTTTATTTATATAGCACCATAAATATATACTGTATATAGCGCTTCACAGTAGTAATACACGTGACAATCATATAAATATGTAGATATGTGTGGCCCGCTCCCATGTGTGGCCCGCTCCTATGTGTGGCCCGCTCCCGTGCTTGCCCCGCTCCCATGTGTGGCCCGCTCCCATGTGTGGCCCGCTCCCATGTGTGGCCCGCTCCCGTGCTTGCCCCGCTCCTATGTTTGGCCCGCTCCTATGTGTGGCCCGCTCCCGTGCTTGCCCCGCTCCTATGTTTGGCCCGCTCCCGTGCTTGGCCCGCTCCTATGTTTGGCCCGCTCCCGTGCTTGGCCCGCTCCTATGTTTGGCCCGCTCCCGTGCTTGCCCCGCTCCTATGTGTGGCCCGCTCCCGTGCTTGCCCCGCTCCTATGTGTGGCCCGCTCCCGTGCTTGGCCCGCTCCTATGTGTGGCCCGCTCCCGTGCTTGGCCCGCTCCTATGTGTGGCCCGCTCCCGTGCTTGCCCCGCTCCTATGTGTGGCCCGCTCCCGTGCTTGCCCCGCTCCCGTGCTTGCCCCGCTCCTATGTGTGGCCCGCTCCCGTGCTTGCCTCGCTCCCGTGCTTGCCCCGCTCCTATGTGTGGCCCGCTCCCGTGCTTGCCCCGCTCCTATGTTTGGCCCGCTCCCGTGCTTGGCCCGCTCCTATGTTTGGCCCGCTCCCGTGCTTGGCCCGCTCCTATGTTTGGCCCGCTCCCGTGCTTGCCCCGCTCCTATGTGTGGCCCGCTCCCGTGCTTGCCCCGCTCCTATGTTTGGCCCGCTCCCGTGCTTGGCCCGCTCCTATGTGTGGCCCGCTCCCGTGCTTGCCCCGCTCCTATGTTTGGCCCGCTCCCGTGCTTGGCCCGCTCCTATGTTTGGCCCGCTCCCGTGCTTGCCCCGCTCCTATGTTTGGCCCGCTCCCGTGCTTGGCCCGCTCCTATGTGTGGCCCGCTCCTATGTTTGGCCCGCTCCTATGTTTGGCCCGCTCCCGTGCTTGCCCCGCTCCTATGTGTGGCCCGCTCCCGTGCTTGCCCCGCTCCTATGTTTGGCCCGCTCCCGTGCTTGGCCCGCTCCTATGTGTGGCCCGCTCCCGTGCTTGCCCCGCTCCTATGTTTGGCCCGCTCCCGTGCTTGCCCCGCTCCTATGTTTGGCCCGCTCCCGTGCTTGGCCCGCTCCTATGTGTGGCCCGCTCCCGTGCTTGCCCCGCTCCTATGTGTGGCCCGCTCCCGTGCTTGCCCCGCTCCTATGTGTGGCCCGCTCCCGTGCTTGCCCCGCTCCTATGTGTGGCCCGCTCCCGTGCTTGCCCCGCTCCTATGTGTGCCCCGCTCCCGTGCTTGCCCCGCTCCTATGTGTGCCCCGCTCCCGTGCTTGCCCCGCTCCTATGTGTGGCCCGCTCCCGTGCTTGCACGGGGTGGGGAGGCTGGAGAGCCGAGTCTTGGCGCTTCCCCCTACTCCACTGTGTGTGGAGGGGGCTTCCCCCGTCCACCCGCCCCCTCCACAAACGCGACCAACAGCCGCAGGAAGAGTCAGGAGCAAGATGGCCGACACTGCTCCGTGAGGGAGGGTGAGGTGCCTGTGGAGCTGACACCGGCTCAGGGGAACCCCGAGGAGAGTCATCAGCCGAAGAGATCTGATCCGGAGATACGGGGTGAGTGACGTCATCAGCCCACCAACATTTAAAGCACCCCTCACACTCAGGGGGGTGTGTGTGTGTGTGTGTGTGTGTGTGTGTGTGTGTGTGTGTGTGTGTGTGTGTGTGTGTGTGTGTGTGTGTGTGTGTGTGTGTGTGTGTGTGTGTGTGTGTGTGTGTGTGTGTGTGTGTGTGTGTGTGTAGAGACCACAAGTAGTCAGTCACCTCCCTACCCACCCAGTCAGTCACCTACCTACCCAGTCAGTCACCTACCTACCCACCCGCCCAGTCAGTCAGTCACCTACCAATGTCACCTACCTACCCACCCAGTCAGTCACCTACCCACCCAGTCAGTCACCTACCCACCCAGTCAGTCACCCACCCAGTCAGTCACCTACCCACCCAGTCAGTCACCTACCAATGTCACCTACCTACCCACCCAGTCTGTCACCTACCCACCACGTCAGTCACCTACCCACCCAGTCAGTCAGTCACCCATCCAGTCAGTTACCCACCCAGTCAGTCAGTTACCCACCCAGTCAGTCAGTCAGTCACCCACCCAGTCAGTCAGTCATCCACCCAGTCAGTCACCCACCCAGTCAGTCAGTCATCCACCCAGTCAGTCACCCACCCAGTCAGTCAGTCACCCACCTAGTCAGTCAGTCACCCACCCAGTCAGTCAGTCACCCACCCAGTCAGTCACCCACCCAGTCAGTCAGTCACCCACCCAGTCAGTCACCCAGTCAGTCAGTCACCCACCCAGTCAGTCACCCAGTCAGTCAGTCACCCACCCAGTCAGTCACCCACTCACCCAGTCAGTCACCCACCCACCCAGTCAGTCACCCACCCACCCAGTCACCCACCCACCCTGTCAGTCACCCACCCAGTCACCCACCCACCCAGTCACCCACCCAGTCAGTCATCCACCCAGTCAGTCACCCACCCAGTCAGTCAGTCAGTCACCCACCCAGTCAGTCAGTCACCCACCCAGTCAGTCAGTCACCCACCCAAACACCCACCCAGTCACCCACCCACCCAGTCAGTCACCCACCCAGTCAGTCAGTCACCCACCCAGTGAGTCACTCACCCTCTCTCTCTCTCTGTGTGTGTATCACCCACCCTCTGTGTGTGTGTCACCTACCCACCCAGTCAGTCACCCAGTCAGTCAGTCACCCACCCAGCCAGTCACCCACTCACCCAGTCAGTCACCCACTCACCCAGTCAGTCACCCACCCACCCAGTCAGTCACCCACCCACCCAGTCACCTACCCACCCTGTCAGTCACCCACCCAGTCACCCACCCACCCAGTCACCCACCCAGTCAGTCATCCACCCAGTCAGTCAGTCAGTCACCCACCCAGTCAGTCACCCACCCAGTCAGTCAGTCACCCACCCAAACACCCACCCAGTCACCCACCCACCCAGTCAGTCACCCACCCAGTCAGTCAGTCAGTCACCCACCCAGTGAGTCACTCACCCTCTCTCTCTCTGTGTGTGTGTATCACCCACCCTCTGTGTGTGTGTGTTTGTGTGTGTCACCCAACCTCTCTCCCCTCTGTGTCTCCCCCTCTCTCTCCCACACTCTCTCTCTCCCACGCTCTCTCTCTCCCACGCTCTCTCTCTCTCCCACACTCTCTCTCTCTCTCCCATGCTCTTTCTCCCACGCTCTCTCTCCCACGCTCTCCCTCTCTCTCCCACGCTCTCCCTCTCTCTCCCGCTCTTTCTCCCACGCGCTCTCTCTCCCACGCTCTCCCTCTCTCTCCCACGCTCTCCCTCTCTCTCCCACGCTCTCTCTCTCGCACTCTCTCTCTCTCGCACTCTCTCTCTCTCTCGCACTCTCTCTCTCTCTCGCACTCTCTCTCGCACTCTCTCTCTCGCACTCTCTCTCTCTCACTCTCTCGCACTCTCTCTCTCTCTCGCACTCTCTCTCTCTCGCACTCTCTCTCGCACTTTCTCTCTCGCACTCTCTCTCTCGCACTCTCTCTCTCGCACTCTCTCTCTCTCGCACTCTCTCGCACTCTCTCTCGCACTCTCTCACACACTCTCTCTCACACTCTCTCTCTCACACTCTCTCACACTCTCTCTCACACACTCTCTCTCACACACTCTCTCTCTCACTCTCTCTCACACACTCTCTCACACACTCTCTCTCTCACACACACACACTCTCTCTCACTCTCACTCTCTCACACTCTCTCTCTCTCCCACACTCTCTCTCTCTCTCCCACACTCTCTCTCTCTCTCTCCCACACTCTCTCTCTCACTCTCACTCTCTCTCACACTCTCACTCTCTCTCACACTCAGTCACCCAGTCAGTCACCTACCCACCCAGTCAGTCACCCAGTTAGTCAGTCACCCACCCAGTCAGTCACCCACCCACCCAGTCAGTCACCCACCCAGTCACCCACCCACCCTGTCAGTCACCCACCCAGTCACCCACCCACCCAGTCAACCACCCAGTCAGTCATCCACCCAGTCAGTCATCCACCCAGTCAGTCACCCACCCATACCTAAGGGACTCTCACGAACAGACGGACAACCATGGACACCACTCACTCACAGGTACTCTGTCCGGTACGCATTAGTGATTGGGTAAGTAGACTGTTTCACATCAAGATTGCTGAGATTTATCCAATTAACCTGATGTGCTCCTAACTGACGGGTGCGCACCAAGCGTAGATCCCGGATCAGCAATTTTGGGGAGTATGTAAGGAGTTGAGGGATTCCATCAATCATCATAATATTCAAACATACCCGCTAGCCGCCGGAGTAGCCCTTCCTACTTTATTTACCACAACACCATATGGAATAGTTACGGGATTTTGCAGTTTGTCATCAGACATTTACTTTCTCCTCAGAGACTATTAGCCCTCAAAAAAAATTCCAACATCTCAATTAGAGTTCACAGCACCACTGGGTTGATATTTTTTCATTGCATGATATATGTATCTATATATATCTATATATATATAGATGTGTCTATATATAGCTATATATAGATTATATATATATATATATATATATATATATATACACGTGTAACCCTTTTTCTGACGCTCCCAAAGGGACTATGGGTAACTGCACGCACCTGTGGCTCCAGGAGATCTGAGCCTCCGCTAGCTGGGAGCCTGGGGTAACACTTATGGCGCAGCGCATCCACTTATCCAGGATCCCCGTGATGTGAGATTCCCCTGGGCAAGAAATACAACAACACACATATGAATGCAACTGATTTTACTGTAACGCAACAGTACCTTATCACTTTATAATGACATATACCTTATACTATAACGCAATATAACCTTAGTGGCTCGGCCACTCTCATCAGGAGTAATGTCTCCGTTTCCTCACCGCGTGCCCCACACCGTGTCCATGTATAGTACTATATTGGTATAGGCTCAGTCCTTTGGCCACTTCGCTAGTGTCCCCAAAGAGTTGCGCCTAAGGCGGGATCAGCGCCTGTTGACCGGTGTTGGTGCACTTGATGTAAATAATACCTTCCAGTCATGGCGGTGATCGGCAACAACTTGGCAAAGGGTCAGATGAATCAGCGGCCTGCCTCCTGGGTCTCAATGTCCAGCCGTCTGGTCCCAAACGACTCGCCACAACCGCAACTCTGTGCTTTGTCCCTAACTGGTACTCAGTAAGGGTGATGCTCGTCACCACTATAGGGTGTCCCTGCTGCACAGCAACCTACGGTGACTTCAGGGATTCTCCTAGGGCCTGCAGGGAAGAACTGTCCTATGCAGGCAGTTCACTGACCCCCTGCACCCACACTACCTCTCCCTAAACCTCCCGGATCCCCTCTCACTAGCTCCTCTGCTTAACCTGCGACAGCTGCACTGCACTCAACCTAGTACCTGCAGCAACCGCACTACACTCAACCTGGTACCTGCAGCAACCGCACTGCACTCAACCTGGTACCTGCAACAACCGCACTGCACTCAACCTGGTACCTGCAGCAACCGCACTGCACTCACACTGGGCCTTCTTGTCAGCGCTCACAGCACTGACAAGACTCCACACCACACACGCACCTAAGGGCAGGGTCCCTACCTTAGGGGCCTTCCCTCAGAACCTACCCACTACCCTATTGGGGATTGGGGCCTGTATGGGACCGGGGGATTACCTTACCTGGTGTAGGAGCCACTTGCTCCCTACACCCTGCCTCCCCCTTCTTGCTCCAAGCTCCAACTGACATTGCCCTAAGCCCGCTCTAGGGAATCCTGGCCTCTCATTGGCCATTTGGGGACACCTGGGGTGCATGGCCCTAAGCCTCATGGGAACTGTAGTCCCGTGGAGGCCTCTATAGCATTGGGGCCGCGTGCGCACTTGTCCTGCGCATGCGCGTGTCCTTAATGGCCGCCGCAACTCCCTAATCCTAACTGCGCATGCGAGATCCCTGCGCATGCGCGCGCATCGATAATGGCGGCCCCCGCGAGCCGGGTGCGCCGCCGGGACTCTGAGCGCTCCCTGCTCTGGCCCCCACCTTCTCGGCGTGCCGACGGGTCCGTCGCTGCCTCCAGCGGCACCCGCGACCGCTCAGCACTCAGGAGGGGGGGTCTCCGAGGAGGAAAATATACCGGGGCTACATATATATATATATATATATATATATATATATATATATATATATTTATATATATATATATATATATATATAGAAAGAGGGAGAAAAGATGGCGCCACCTAAATCCAATATAAACAGGCAGATATGGTGAAATGAATTGATAATAAAGACTAAATAATAAAAAATAAAAAACACATATAAAAAAAATATATAAAAACAGATAAATGGGAGGCGCATGCGCGAAGGTGAGGTAGATGGCAGCATACCATCCCCCACCCCCAATAAAGCAAGAATAAACCATCCCCCACCCCCAATAAAGCAAGAATAAACCACAAAAAATCGGACCACTGACATCCCAAACCACCCTGATACAAAAGCTAAAACTGCAGGGATGGCGCCGCTGAACCCAAAAAAGAAAAAAGGTGACCTCCGCAAATATTTGGGCCGATAGAACTCACGGAGCGCCGCGGCAGAAATGGCGCCAGGTTCGAATGCGGGCTCGGAATCGGAGTGGGAGGAAGACAACCCTGACGGGTCAGAGCAACTGCCAGTCCGCCGCTGCGACTTTGAGCGGTTATACCGGGATATGAAAGCCCTCATCCACCTGGAAATGCAGGACTTAAAAAAAGATGCAGGGGCTCGGAGAACGAACCAGAGTATTGGAAGAGGAGATGGCGGCCAATTCAAAGCTTCATAAAAAGTCTGACAAACGCACAGCACATATCCAAACGCAAATAAATGAACAAGCGGACAGGCAGGAGGATGCGGAGAACAGGGATCGCCGCAACAATATCAGAGTGCGCGGCATCCCTGAGGCCATTACTGATGTGGAAGGGTTCATTTCTCGCTGGCTGGAGGAGCTGCTCCATGACTGTCCGGCCAATGAACGGATAATGGACCGCTGCCATCAGGCCTTGAGAAGCAGACCCGCAGCAGCAGAGCAGCCGCGCGATGTAATCGCCCGGCTGCACCATTTTCGAACTTCCAGAAGACAAAAGCAGAAGGATCCTGCCGGTTTGAGGAAATTACCCTCCAGCTTTTCCAGGATCTCTCTCCGGTCACCCTGGCCAGGAGAAGGAAGCTGCAGCCCATCACTAAAACACTGAGAGACCGGGCAATCCGCTATAGGTGGACTTTCCCGTTTGGCCTGCTGGTCATATGAAACGGGAAGGCCATCTCTATGAGGGAACAAGAAGAAGGGGCTGAATTCCTCCATAAGCTGGGGGTAAAGGAGAACTCCTCCAACAGCCCCCGCAAGCAACCAGCCGGGGAGGCAGACTGGCAGCTGGTGGGTGAACCACGAGAAAGCTTGGACGATGCGGACTGAGGAAAGGAATAAAAAAGTATCCCGTTGTTTTACTTCATGTTGGAAGTTGTGCCAGTTATTAACTGTTTCAGGGGCAGTTTGAGCGACCCCCTAATCCAACCCTCTCCGATGTACCCCCCCAAAGCTGTGGAGCTCTTCAGGGGAAGAGGACCCTGAGACTCGTATTAAAGCCGGCCGGATAAGCCGGGAACCGAGAGACATGTAGATGCTTCGAGAGACACTGTAGTGTTACCCCAAAAGAGAGGGATTTAAAAAAAACAAAAAACACAAAAATCACAAACTCTTACCTGTTTCTGTCATGGCGGCGGCTGGTGGAACGCAAGACACCCAACATGGCGGTGGCACAGGACCTGGACCTCGTGGCAGCACTGCGGAAGTGGAGCTCAATCGGGCGGGAGAGCTGGTGGGAGGACTTCCTCTCTCGCGGGCTCCGGAGAAGAAAATGGCGCCCGCCGGAAGGACGTCATCGGAAGTAGAAGGACCGCCATCTTGGAAGAGGCAACGGAAGGGCCGGGAAGGACGTCACCATGCAGCGCCAGCCACAGCAGGATCCCCCGAGAGGGGACTAGAGGTCAGGAACCCGGGAAGCAGGGGCTACAGAACGCGGCACTCGACGGGAGCAGTGACAATGTCCCCGGAAGGCCCCAAGAAGAAAAGGAGAGGCAAGATAGAGACGTCCCACCACCAGCACCGCCAACTTCAGCTGGATAGTAGAAGTAGTAATAAAAATAAACAAAATAAAAAGCACTAACACAAACAATCTTCACCCCCACCCCTGTGCCCGGCCTCACAGTTAGAGAGCTACTAGATCAGGGATGAGAGGCCCCCAAGGGAAAGGGTCAAGGGGTCAAGACACATAGCACAAATACAATATTCTGCGGCAGGCAACTTAATATAAGAGGGAGGGGAGGGGAGGGAGGGTTAAAGGGAAAAAAAACAGAAATGGGTTGGAGAGAGTGGATATTACGCGGAGAGAGGTTTGGGAAAGTTAAAATTGCAAGTTTAGATTGTCAGTGGTTATGTTAAGTTACGGTTAAAATTAGTGTATGAGAAAGAGGGGATGGGGGGGTTTGCCCTCCAGTCTCGCCTTGGACATGAGTCTCCACATGGGCACCGGGGGGATTCCCTCTGGGAGGCCTATGAAAGTCCCCACTGGGCCAGCCAGGTTGAGCGGTAGAAGGGGGTGGAGGTCCATCCCGGACTACGCTCAGGCTGAAAGTCCTGGAGGGGCAGAGAAGGCGGTTCGGGGAGACTGGTCTCGCCCATACGCCAGACATACTGTCACTGTAATTGCATGTGTTGTTATATGTGTTTATATGTTCCCCCAGTGTGTATTCCCTTGTTTCTCCTGGCTGCAGTCAGAAACCGCAGAAATATTCGGATGGTGCCCGACAACACGGCTCCTACGTGGGTTCCACCTAGTTACTATGAAAGCTTACGGACAAGCAAAGGTTTGGAAATACACAAATGAGTAAGCAGATAGTTATTCTATCGCATAATGTGAAGGGATTTAATAGTCCCGGGAAGCGGAAATTGGCCATGACAGACTATAAAAAGACGGATCCAGACATAATTTTCCTACAGGAGACACACTTCTCCA
This sequence comes from Ascaphus truei, assembly GCF_040206685.1. NCBI lineage: Eukaryota > Metazoa > Chordata > Amphibia > Anura > Ascaphidae > Ascaphus > Ascaphus truei. The sequence continues at coordinate 445,526,607 of NC_134484.1, forward strand.
AAACCAGTTCCCCGATGTACATAGATTATAGATTTAAGACTTGGTTCTCAGCCTCAGTCATTAAGAAAAAACGAGGAGTAGCCATCCTACTCCACAACCGGTTGCCACTAGTGGTTAAGACCATCAAAAAAGACAATAACGGCCGATTTTTGATTATTACCGGGGAGATAAGAGGTCAACCGATCACATTAGCAAACGTATACGCCCCGAGTGACGACGCAGAAGCTTTCCTAGAGAAATTCTTCTCCGTCCTCCGGAGGATGGCGCAAGGCTGCGTAGTCCTCGGGGGAGACTTTAATCAGACGCTTGACCCAATCTTGGATAGGTGCACCCCGGGCGGTCACAACCGGTCGAAAGTCAGAAAAATATGGTACAGAGGGCTGAGAACCAATAATCTTCTAGATATATGGCGCGAGCAACACCAAAATGAAAAAGGGTTTACATTTTACTCCCACTCACATGACAGATACAGTAGGATAGACTACCTCTTTGTGTCTAGCAGAATGGTTTCTCAGATCTCCCACTCGGGCATCCACGATATTTCGTGGTCAGATCACGCGCCGATAGAGCTGCGGTGCTCAGACTTCAGACTTGACAGACCAGGAGCGAACTGGAAACTTAACAAAGTGTTATTAAAAATCCCCGAAATCGCACAAAAAATGGGGGATAGAATCAGGGATTATTTTCAGGAGAATACGGGAAGCGTGGCTTCACAAGCTACCCTATGGGAAGCCCATAAGGCAACTCTCAGAGGAGAGCTCATAAGGATCTCGAGTAAGCGAAAGAGGGAGAAGGACAAAAAAATTAAGCAGTTAAAAGCAGAATTGGCGGTCCTGTCAACCCTTCACAAAGATAATAAAAATGCAACGACCCTTAATGAGTTGCTAGACACCAAAACTAAACTAAATTTACTGCTAGCCTCCCGTGCTGAGAAAGAGCTGTCATGGTCCAAGCGGAATTTTTTTGAAAAGGCGAACAAGCCAGATACCCTACTTGCCAATAAACTTTGAGACAGAAATCAAGTCTCCCAAATTCAGACAATTCGAACAGCGCAGGGGATCTTACCTCTGACCCTAAATTAATTGTAGACGAATTTAAATCATATTATGAGACCCTATATGATGGAGCGAAGGTGGCCCATACTACAACCACAAAGGCCCGACTGAAGACATTCTTGAAAGGGGCTCAGTTACCAAAAGTGACCAGAGAGGAGAGGGACGCACTACAGGCAGACTTCACTATGGAGGAGATCCTAGAGGGAATGAAGTCACTGAAAGAATCTAAAGCCCCTGGCCCGGATGGCTTTTCCAACCTCTATTATAAAAAATTCCGCAATATACTGGCTCCTCACCTCCTAAAGCTGTGCAATTCCTTTCTTGACGGTGCCCCAATCCCGGGTTCGATGCTCCAAGCGTCTATCTCTGTGATCCACAAACAGGGGAAGGACCCAGCGGATTGTAAAAGCTATAGACTCATCTCACTGATAAACTCAGACACAAAAATCTTTTCCAAACTACTGCCTAACCGCCTTAACCAGGTGTTGCCGAAGTTGGTCCACCCCGATCAAGTAGGATTCATCTGTGGGAGACAGGCGTCAGATAACACCAGACGGATTATAGATTTAATCGATCTGGCACAAAAGAAACATATCACGTCTATGGTGCTTAGTCTAGACGCAGAAAAAGTTTTCGATAGAATCGATTGGCCCTACTTGAGGGAGACGCTTGGAGAGTTCGGTCTAGATGGGAGAATGGTGGAGGCAATTCTCGCTCTGTACAAGGGGCCGACGGCGAAGGTCAGGCACCAGGGCTTCCCTTCGGGAGAGTCCTGATAAAGAGCGGCACCAGACAAGGTTGTCCTCTGTCACCCCTTCTCTTTGCGCTATGCATTGAGCCCTTAGCGGCGCATATACGCCTCAGCCCCAACATAGTAGGAATCCAAATTGGAGAACAGCCACATAAAGTGTCCCTGCACGCTGACGACGTGATACTAACACTATCACAGCCCCTCACCTCTCTGCCTAATGTCTTCAGCCTATTACAGTAGGAGAATTTTACGCGATATCAGGGTTCAAAATTAACCAAGTGAAGTCAGAAGCCCTGAACATAAACCTACCTAAAGTCACTGAAAAATTGATCACGGTGAACTTTAACTTTAAATGTCAAACCTCCTCCATTAAATATCTAGGGTAAATATCACGAAACAATTCGGCACCCTATATAAAGCAAATTACCCCAGACTGATACGGACATTGAAGAAGGATCTCAGGAAGTGGGCAGGGAACAGTATATCCTGGATCGGCAAGATCCAGTCTCTTAAAATGTATCTCCTCCCTAGAATTCTGTACCTATTTCAGACCCTACCGATCCCTATAATAAGGGAAGACATCCTCCGGCTACAGTCCGCAATGGTGAAATTCGTCTGGGGTAATAAGACACCCCGAATCAAAACCACCACACTTATCCGGCCCACAACAAGAGGAGGGCTAGCGGTACCTTGCCTGTTCCCGTATTTCAGAGCGGTCCAATTATCCCAAATTACCCAGTGGCACACCCACCCTAGTCTGAGGCGTTGGGTGGAACTGGAGTCTGACTGTTGTGCCCCGGTGGTACTCCAGGACTTAATATGGCTTCCAAAAAAGGTTCATAAAACTATTAGTAACCCGCTCTCCATGGTAAGCAGCTCATTATCATTATGGGACAAGAGCAAATATAAGTTTGCCCTAACAAGGCAACACTCCTTGATGACCCCAATTTTGGGGAACCCTGAGTTCGCTCCGGGCCTGCAAAGTAAAGATTTCGCAATCTGGAGACAGAACGGCTACACACGCCTACTACACCTGGAGGGTAGAATATCAATCAAACCTTTCGAGCAAATAAAATCTGAAAAAGCAGTACCAAATTCAGAATTCTTTAGATACCTCCAATTAAGGGCATTCTATGTTAAAATCCCAATCCGACCCAGACGACCGAATTTTGAACAGCTCTGTTCCAGAGGAACAGGTACCAGGGGACTTATCTCTGGTATATACAAAGAGGTGGTCTGCCCGGCAACAGACGACGACGTGGTACTTAGTTACAGGACCAGGTGGGAGAGCGACCTAGGGGAAACGTTAGACGACGAGGACTGGGACTATATTGTTTTAGCGCTTCCAAGAGCTCTATATGCACAAGATTAAAGGAGAACGCGTATAAGGTCGTGATGAGATGGTACTTGACCCCACTACGATTATCTAAGTTTGTCAAAGATTACCCCCCATTGTCTCCCAAACAATGTGGGAAACAAGCAGACTTGCTGCATATGCTGTGGGGTTGCTCCAAGGTACTCCCAATCTGGGAAGACATCAGGAATTGGCTCCAGAGAATTCTCGGTCGCACGATCCCTTTAGACCCCTGGTTGTTTCTGCTGGCCAGACGTACCCAGGGGCTAAATAGATCGGAGCACAAATTAATTGCACATTTTGCAACTGCCCTGAGGTGCGAAATCGCAGCATTGTGGAAGCAGCCCGAGATACCCAATATCCCACAAATCAGGAATAGAATCTGGTATGTTTGCCGGATGGAACAGTTAACGAGTCTGGTTAACGACACCGGCACAAATTTCCTAAATGTTTGGGTGCCTTGGTTAGCCCAAATAGATATCCCGGGGATCAGTGCCTCCAATATATTGCTTTAATAGTCATCAGCGCGTTCTCCTCTGATGTGTGCAGACAGTAGAATGACGTATATAGGGTAACTAAGCAGGATAGGAGGTTAGGATGGACAGATTAAGATGCAGGATGACTAGCCATTGCATGGCGTAACCGTCAGTAGCTGATCGGGAACCTTGGGCCTTGGCCGACCCCTGGGCTCAGCAAAGCTGGGCTCCCCCGGTACACACATAAGGATCCAAAATTCTCTGAGTCTGCAGCCCCCCTCCCTCCCTCCACTCCCTGCCCTCCCTCCCTCCACTCCCTGCCCTCCCTCCCCCTTCCCTACTGTATCCCTGTCGATGGTCTGGTTCGTCTGTAAGTCTCCCCAGTATGTCAGTTATGGTAACTCACAAAAAACGAGTTGACGTGGATACCTTTATGTACGACATTGGGTTGGTAGATACTGTTATGATTGTACCATGCACTCAATAAAAACATTTTTGGTTGCAAAAAAAAAACAGATAAATGAATAATGTCCAAATACAAATCAAATTCCAACTCCAAACGCTGTCCAATTGAGTCTTTGCAGCCTGAATGCAGGGGGAAACCACTCCCTCCAAGATATCTACAGAAAAAACAAACAAAAAACAGGCGCACTCATAGCGTATTAAGGTTTACAAATTTATATGGGGTAGGATATGTAAAAATGCACACTCACAAACATAGGGAAAATAAAAGCATTTATGAGTTATACTCAATCGCCAGCCCAGGTGCAGGACACAGCCGCTCCAGCCCCGTCTGACGTAGAGGAACACAGCGACACTGCAATTCTGTTCCAAGTACCGGAGCAAGGGGAGAGTAACTCCCTGCTTCCAGCCCTTCGTGGAGCTCATTGCTCTTGGGATCTTTGGAACTTGTCATCTAACCATCCACCTACCCAGGAACTCTTGCAACAGTGTGGTTCATCCATCTTTGGGACCGAGGGTCTTCTACTGTACAGCATCAATACAGTTACCGGATGGTGGTGATTATGATCACGATATGCTTTCCCCTCAATAAATTTACGGTTTTATACTATGGGGCGTGCGCTCTCTCCTCTCTCCTTTTTATATATACAACCTCAGCATTAGCCACGCCCTACGCGTTTCGTCATCTATGATGACTTCATCAGGGGTTCATAGATGACGAAACGCGTAGGGCGTGGCTAATGCTGAGGTGGTCACTTCCCCACGAACTCTACCTTTGCGGGTTGCTAGACGTTGCAGGCTGTGTGAGGCTGAGAGGAAAAAACGCTGGATCCTTTTCCCCTGATATCTCACTGACCAGAAGCAAGGAACTGGAGGTGCTGGTTCCCGGGTGGATTTCCTGTGCGGTGCACCCGACCGGAGGGACGTCATTTCCGGTTGCTCAGACCATGCGGAGAGCAGACAGGAGAGGACTCCATTGCTGACAACAGACGGCAGTACTGGCTTATGGGAGCCTATCTCATACCTGCTTTTAAACCCTGTACTTTTGTGAGTGGGCATTTGACTGATTTTATTGTTCTATAAACTATTTGTTATACTATAATGCACTAGGTGTGCGCCTGTTTCTTTTCTTTTTTCACATATATATATAGCCCTGGTAGGTTTGGGCTATTATTCTGTCCTCCTCCTGTGCAATAATCCCTGGTAAGGGCAGGTTTGCCAGGAGTTAAGATGGGTTCTCCCTACTCACTGTAGTTCATTTGGTCAGAGAAGGTAGTGCTCAGGCCTTGTGTCAGTCAAGGGCACAGGGGTGGGGCTACTGGATCTGTACTAAATGATCTGCATTTCCTGTTTTCAGTTAGTTGCTCCTACCCTGAGTGAAGCTGAGTCTTACCTAATCGAGCTGTCAGGGACCTGGCAGGCTTGAGGCCCTCCCTCTGGGAGAGGCTGATAGACTGTTCCCACTACTCTGATATGGGGTAGTGAAAGAGCTAGGCCTGCTTCCAGGGCCCTGACTGGGAGTGAAAGGCCAGGGTCATCCTGAGGGAGAACTCCTGAGAAGTACTGCTGTGACTGTGTATGCTGTACAGTGTGCTGCAGAGGAAATAAAGTGTTGCTGATTATAAAGAAGCGGTTGTGAGACTGGAATCTCTCATCCCTGAGTGGGACGTTCTATTCCAGGGATTCCACCCCATATCCTGGGGCCTGCAATAGATGGAGGCGCTGAAAGAGTGAGTACGTACTGGGTATGTCCCCAGAAGCCTGTCCTGACCTTCCCCATAATACCATCAAGCGGGAGACTCAGGAGTCCTGTAAGCCAGCAGGTGCACCACACTATTATGCCTTGTAACCAGAGTAGCATTTTCCCTAGGAGACCCTATATGCGATTGGGTGGGGGAATACACGTTACATATATATATATATATATATATATATACAAATATATATATATACATATATATATATTGCTAGCGTATTTTATTTGTTGTTAATTTTTTTAATTAAAATTGTAATACTCTATAAGCACTAGAAGTGTGCGCTCTTCATTTAAAAATATATATATATATATATGTAACGGTGTTTGCCCTGGGCCCTACTGATCCTGACCCATATGTAAGAAAATCCCCCAATTACATGAATGTGTGATATGTGGTGCACCTGCTGGCAACAGGGCTCCTGAGTCTCCCGCTGGTTGGTATAGGGGAATATCACCATGACAGGCGTCTGAGGTAGTGTATCTGAGTCCTACTCACATTCGATGCAGCGCCTCCACCCAATCAGGATCTCTGTGGCCGCAGGGGGATGTATTTGATGGGGAACTCCTCTGTGGTACCTCCTTCTGCAGAATGACTCCACACTCACACAGAAGGGATGTGGTGAACAAGGGCATCTTTATTGTCATCTTATTAGGCAGACTGCCCCTCATCGCGGTCGTGCTCAGCCGCTCATCTTGTTGAGGTACCCCCTTCAGAAGGTTCCTCCTCTCTCAATAGAGTTGGCTCACCTCTCCCCTAAGGGAGATCACCATCTGTGTCAGTTCCCTGAACACAGTGTGTAGTCAGCTAGCACTTGAATCTGACAGCCTTGACTGCTGCAGACACTTCACCTTGAACTAGAACATCACTGAACAACCACTAACTTTTGGCAATGCGGTGTCTTATATAGACTCAGAAAACAGACACACTTCTGTGTCACTAACAGTGGACACAGAGCATGTTGTCACTTCCCTTGTTACATATGACACCTCACCAGGGTGTGAGGGCAAACCTCCATGGTTGTTGCTGGCAACCCCGCATACTTACCAGACTTACTGCCAGCATGAGAAAGAGATGTACACCATTTTTACACCAGGCTACAATCTCCCCCTGGTGAAACCCAATGACCCCGGCTGGGATCTAAATTTGTGAAACCTTCGTCCAGGTAGCACTGCAACACATAACAAAATCACAATCTTTATCATAGAACACATTATTTCAACACACACATGATCACAGTATAAACATAATTGTACACAGTACATCCTGACCTGAAAGACTGTACTGCTCCTGCGGAGAACCCAATCAATAATAGTGCCTAGGGTCTGGTTTCTGCACCTCCCTACCATTGACATCCTTTACAGTCACACTATATGTTCTAGGTGGTCCATTTTCTGGCCTGTACTCCATCCTATTCATGAAAATGTTGCGCCCAACACTCCACACTCTCATAAGATGAGCGATTCGCTCCTCAGGTTTAAATCCTGCATAGCCACCTGATTTGCCCATAATGTATTCTTCCACAGTCTCCCTCAACCATGCCCCCCTATCCTCAAGATCCTCAATCTCCTGCATTTAGGGTTCAGGCACGTAGGGGTACTCTAGGCCATGGGATCTTTTGTACTTGGTTACAATGGCTCTTTCAGCCCTGCTGGTACGTATTAATTTCTTTTTGCCTGCCCTGCCTGGCAGTACCCATGATAATGGCTCATCAGGATCGACTAGATCTCGAAATATAGATGACCCTCGTGAGTAACTACCCCTGTTTGGATATCATGCCACCGTATTCAGAGCTCCTCTAAGCGCTCCTCCTCAGAGAACTCTCCTATCTCACACCAGTAGTCCACTACTCCATCCCTCTTTAATATGAACCGAGTACGGTCCATCCAGGCCTCATATCCCTCAAACATGGGCGCCCACCACCTGGTTTCCTTCTCCTGTACCCCCTTTGCTATGGCTTCAGTAGGCTCGCTCTCTTCTGGTTCTCCCCCCGAAGAAATTCCGGATGTCCCGGTGGACCTAGAATTTGATCCAAGGTGCTTAGGCCTACCCTTACGTTAACAGTACGATTATCATTACCAGTGCTTGATGACACGTTGCGCAAATACATTTCCCTCCCCGATCCCTCGTCAGAGGTGAAACAGTCCCCCCAGTCCAAATTCGAACCAGTCCGTTCATCGGATGTGTCCCGTGACTCCCCAGACAACTCTTGGCTCGACTGGGACCAAGATGAGGAGGTGACAGGGGAAGGGGTTTTAACTAGGGCTGGGGGCTGGGCATAGGGAAAGGCTAGCGGCCGATGCGGGACTACGACCCGCAGCTTCTCGATACCGCGGCCGATACCAGCAGGTTGGGGTTCAGGCTCACCCGTCTCCTGGTTCCCAGGCTTCCACAGGGCCTGCCAGCTCTTGCTCTTTGCTGCTCCAGTCGATCGAGTACAACACGGCGGTCGCGAGGGCGCGGCCATCTTCCATCCGGTTCCGCAATGTCCGCCTGAAGTGAGGTCATCGATCTCGCGGGACTCATTGCCGCCATCTTGGGTTGGGCTCCCCACCGGAACCTCTTCTTCCACAACGACGCCCGCCGCTGGAAGTGAAGGTTCAGCTTGGAGCTCCGCCTGGGCCTGGGCTAGGCCGTCCATCTTCACCGCCACCGACGCCTGTGGAGGTTAAGGGTGTATCTCATCGCTCCGTCGGCTGTCGATGGGGCCTCCTCCACCTTCCGTGCTGGAAGTCACCACGGCCGTGGGACTCCTCCGCTCCGGTTGCCTCCGCACAGGTGATCTCGGAACCTCAAGACTCCGCTCCGCTGCTTTGCAGGTAAGGCCTGGTTCTGTTACAGCGCCGCTGTAGTGGTCCGCCGGTAGGCGCATCACCACCGATGTCGGGCTTGCTTGTTCTTCGTCCGAAGATGCAGACTCCGACTTAGGTAGTGGCACTCCCGCAGGGGACCGACAGCGAGGTTCCAGGTTCTCACTGCGGTAGCAGGCCCCTGTCTCGTTAGACTCTGTGGCGATCATTAACTGCGATCCCCATTCCCCCGGGATCAGCCTGCTCCTCCTTGACTTTGGGCGAGGCTTCAGCCATCAGCTTTGCTGTCTCCGCTCCCGCCTCCATGGTCTGTTCTGGCACAAAGGGCTGCACGGCCCACAGATAGTGAATGCCACATTGAGGGCACCTTGCCGTGGTACTGGCTACTCCACCCGGCAGTCGGCACTGCATGCACAGGCATCGTATATTCTCGGTGTCACCCGCCTTGATCACCAGGAAGCCTCCTGGCAACGAGTAGGGGTGTGCTGAGATGTCCATCTCTTTTCCGCTTGCAGCGATGGTTACCGGGGACACTTTGCACAGTGGTCTTGCCTGTTCACCAGCTCCTCGCAACTGAAGGGCAGGGGTCGTTCCTTTAACTCCTCCCTCAGCTAGCTCCGCTCTCATTTGGCAAAGGTAGAGACCCCTCCCCCTGGTGGATATTAGGGGAGGGTCCCACAGGTTCACTGGGTGACCCAGCGCTGGCTCTGAGCCTGTCACAGTCCAGGAGGGCGCGGCCACAGCTTTCGCGCCATACCCCCCAGCAGGGTGGGGTTTTCTTTTTGGCGCCAATCCCGGCCAACTTTCTGCAACTTTAGCATTTGCAGAATTCTCTGCACTCAGCCCACGCGGTCTCCCAGGGAAGCGGGTACCGCCATCTTGGTTTGCACGGCCATTCACAATAGCAATTGAGGTAGATTTTTGTCTTGGGATCACCGTCTGGCTATCAGGTTCTCCATCCACACCGCACATAACCACAATGTCCTCAACACTGTCCTCCAGGGTAACACCCCGGGATCCTAGGCAGGACAAAAACGGCGCGGCCACAGCCTTGGCGCCACTCCATAACAAACTTGCAAAAGTCCCTTCTGCAGCTCTCTCTTCTGTGGCATACACACCACGTGCGCTCTCTCCATCAGCCGCAGTCCGCCACCTTGGGCTCTCTGCACCGCGCGGAGCTTCTCTACTTGCGGTCGCCATCTTTACTCTGTAATTTCTATTATCACACATGGTGCTCCTCTCTGCGGGGCAGCTGCCATTTCGATGCAATAAAGAATGCCACGATGCACCACCTACATGTATCTAATGTACGTTTGACTCATGTGTACTACCTCAGGCTATGCTCACTCTCTCAGTGTATGCTGTGTCCACCTCCCTCCAGTCTGCGCTCTGCGTTAAGTGTCCTGATTACTGGCTAGAGTACTCTGGCTTCTCCCATGCAGTACTAGGGCGTCTACCTCTCTTGGCTACCTCTAGCGCAGACCCTCTCCAGAATTCCTGACCCGAGTTATCCAGGCTATTCCTTTAGGCATCCTACCACTAGCCGCCTCAAAGTGACTAGGACAGCTATAGCCCTGTCTCCAGACCCACTTTACTCCACTCAGGATCCTAGGTTGTGCTTTGCGAGCTGACAATTCCATCACACTCCTGACTACCCCTAGGCTCCGTCCCCATACACAGCATTGACTGGCAGCATACACTCTCCCTGTTTCCTAGTGTGCCTAGCAAAAGCCTGTCCTGTTGATACAGCTCTCAGCAGCACCTCCAAATGTAACAGTGTTTTCCCTGGGCCCTACTGATCCTGACCCATATGTAAGAAAATCCCCCAATTACATGAATGTGTGATATGTGGTGCACCTGCTGGCAACAGGACTCCTGAGTCTCCCGCTGGTTGGTATAGGGGAATATCACCATGACAGGCATCTGAGGTAGTGTCTCTCAGTCCTACTCACATTCGATGCAGCGCCTCCACCCCATCAGGATCACTGCGGCTGCAGGGGGATGTATCTGATGGGGAACTCCTCTGTGGTACCTCCTACTGCAGAATGGCTCCACACACACAGAAGGGATGTGGTGAACAACGGCATCTTTATTGTCATCTTATTAGGCAGACTGCCCCTCATCGCAGTCGTGCTCAGCCGCTCATCTTGTTGAGGTACCCCCTTCAGAAGGTTCCTCCTCTCTCAATAGAGTTGGCTCACCTCTCCCCTAAGGGAGATCACCATCTGTGTCAAGTCCCTGAACACAGTGTGTAGTCAGCTAGCACTTGAATCTGACAGCCTTGACTGCTGCAGACACTTCACCTTGAACTAGAACATCACTGAACAACCACTAACTTTTGGCAGTGCGGTGTCTTATATAGACTCAGAAAACAGACACACCTCTGTGTCACTAACAGTGAACACAGAGCATGTTGTCACTTCCCTTGTTACATATGACACCTCACCAGGGTGTGAGGGCAAACCTCCATGATTGTTGCTGGCAACCCTGCATACTTACCAGGCTTACTGCCAGCATGAGAAAGAGATGTACACCATTTTTACACATGGCTACATATATATATATATGTATGTACAGTATATGTGTGTGGCTAGGTTCTCCCTCTGGGCTCCAAATGTCCCCTTACCTCCGCGAGAGTTGCGGGGGTGCGCGGGTGCTGGCAGCAGGGTGCACCCACCTCCCGTGAGTGCAGGGAGAAGGCTGAGGCAGTGCCGGAATGCAGGAGGCGACCGACGGGTCCCTTTGCAGGGCGTCGCCATCTTGAATGTGGCCGCGCATGCGCAGTGCAGTTGAGCATGCGCAAGGGATCAGAAACGGTGGCCATTAAAGATACAGGGCTCCGTAGGGACAACAAGCCCCACAATGCACATGGGCTGGGGGATCAGGTGCCACAGCTAAGCCAATAGGGCTGTGAGGATCCCCTGCTCCAAAGAATGATACATTTCGCACGCTGAGGAGCACGCCAGTCAGAGCTGGGGAAAAAGAGGGTAGGGTGCCTGTACTAGGCCAGAGACCCCCTTAGGCCCCAGCTAGACCCTGACTTCCCCTTGAGCTTCTGGTTGCTGCAGGGACAGGCCCAGTAGATAGGGACACTGCCCCTGTAGTACCAGTATGAGGGACACAGCCAGGACGCGGCAGCGAACTGGCAATCTGGTGGTCTGTAGATCACCCCACAGATAAGAGACTCTCTTCATGATGGGACCCTCCAGCAGGACACCACCCCACGTGGAAGCGGACTCATCGCTGACGACGACGGCGTGGGACCAGACGGCTCCTTGTCTACAGTCAGCTCTACCGGGTGCTGGAGTACCCGGCAAGTGCACCAACTCTACACACATTAGTTGTGGGCAGCCCTGTCACACACACTTGAGGTGGGAGTGCCTATTGTGGGCAGACACTAGGACATTGGTGTCCCTGCACCCAAGTACTGTGGTAATACTGTGCGGGATTATCGCTATACGTCTTATGGCGTGGTTGTGTATTATAAGTGTGCATTCAGTTTGTACTTAGTACACATTGGTATACCATATTCTGGTGTGTGTCACTGGGTACATTGTCCTGTGACTGGGTTATCCAACACTGTTAGGATGCCGCACAGGTGGAGGAGCGGGCATCAAATGGATCAGATACACCCAGGCTCCCAGCAACGGAGACTCAGACCTCCTGTGAGTCACAGGTAAAGCACCACACACACAGTAGCCGCCATATCTCCCAGGGGGTGGGGGAAAGTGCAGTGCGCTACATATAATATATATATATATATATATATATATATATATATATATATGTAACCCTTCTATGGTACCCCACCCGACATGAGATTGGGGGGTACACTCCTTCTGGTCACTCTGAGTGGTCTGGGTGTTGTGACCTGCTGGTAAACAGGAGGGCTGAGGGCTCCGCGGTGTTGTGGGGAGAACCAGGACAGGGACAGGAGGTGGTGTGAGACAGGTTATCTTGCTCTCTCTGGGTTGTGCAGTGCCGCCAGCCAGTAGGGATCCCCTGGGGTCTCCAGAGGAGAGACCCCCACTGACACTCCATTCTCCTCACACCAGGAACAGTGATACACACACAGCAGCTTCTTTCTGTGGTTCTTTATTCAGAGCAGCATACACAGCATACAGCAGAACATCATAGGCCTGATCTTGCTCTCTGCATTTCTGCTCATGGCAGCTTAACTTCCCCCCCCCCTCCTTACCCAGGTGGGGCAAGAGGGGGAGAACGATTCTCTGTCCCCTCTCTTCAATCTCTTCTCTCCTACTCCTACTAACTAACTGACATACTATATTTTTGGAGACATGTCTCAAGTTTAATATCCTCAGGGAGTGTCTCTAACTTTGAATCATTACAACTCAAAGCTGGATACCGATTGGCTCACACACACATCAAGGGGTGTTCCAACCCATATCCACCCTTTGGATTAACATGCTCAAAGGTTGCTTAGGCCCGCCTCTGAATATTGCTACAATACTTCAGAACTGAAACTCACAAACAGGCCAACTGAAGGAATTAATCTTTCCACTGCCTGTTCTAACAGGACTGACAGAGGAAAGGCCCAGAATTAGCAATAGCTGCCGAAGGCCAGGCTATATACTCCCTCTGGTAAAACTCCAACCGTCCTGGCTTGGACTGCAGCAGGTATAACCCTTACCTTGCTGATTAACACCTGTAAATTACATGAGCTGAAATGCAATAGCTCCTATGCACACCAGCTTGACAGACATGACATACTCACTACTGCATGGACACAGATACATGGCAATACAGTGACTAACTAAACAGAACCATTTCTACTACAGCAGTAATAGAACACATTAATAGTAATGAGCAGGCTTCCTGATCATTCTCCCAGTATCATTAGGTAGATATGGGAACTCATATCCCATCTTTTCACAATCCCCCCCCAATGCACAGACCCTTCAAATTGCATAACAGACATAACATCATATTGTCCATAGGGAGCCACGGGGCTTCCTGGTGAAGAGGGCCTGGGGGTCAAGGGTCGCACCTTGGGACTGGTGTTGGATGGGGAATGCGGGGCAGAAGGGGCAGATGACTCAGGGACTGGGGCCTTCGGTGACAAGGGGCCAGCACCAAAGTCTCTAGGGGGCACGTTCAGGGAACTCTCCCCGGGAGGAGCAATGGCACAGTCCTGGGTCAAGTTCAATTTGCCCCTCCCTATGCTCTTACAGCAGCAGGCTTCAGCCAGCGCCTGGGGCAGAAGGGCCTCCCGGGACTTCTCTGGAGCTCACCTAGCCGGGTGACTCAGCGGCCATGTTAGCTCCCAGTGGTGGAGTAGCAATGGTAGTCGATGCAGTCATCAGGGGTGGTGCCGGCCGGCACTTCTCCTGCTGACGCCGCAGATACAGCTCCACAGCTTTCTGGGCTTGATCCCAGCAGGTATCTGTAGACAGAACAAGCAGCTCACCGACATCTGTAGCAGCAGGGCGGATCCCAGCAGCATCGGGTACGGTGGAGGTAATGGTAGAGACCTCAGTGATGTCATCAGCCTCTGTAGTTGCTGACAGGCTTCTCAGCAGACAAGCCATTCTCTCATAGTGGAGCAAGCAAGGCAGCCTGGCAGACACAGCCACCAGTGTTTGAAGTGGAAGTGCATCTGGCTCCTCACTTCCTGTAGCTCCGTGGAACACACTTAGCTCCTCCCCCTGGTAGATAGGATAGTCCAATCCAGAACAAGCAAAGGGGAAGGGATTTGAACAGTTCCTGCACTTTCTTGCAAGCTGAAGATCAGCACAAGCTTGCAAAATGCAGAAATCCTCTGCAGAACAGCACATGGCTTCCCTGGTAAGGTGGGAAACGCCATTTTGAGCACAAAGAGAGTCCATGCGGCCCTCAGAGGAGCTGGAGCCGCCATTTTGAGAGCACAAAATACATGACATCCCTGTAGGAGCAGAAAATGCCAGATTGAACATAGTCCAGCACAGTGGGGTCTCCGTTTGCATTCAGGAGCCACAAATACATTTCTGTCCCTGAAATCTTTGAGTATCACGCACCCTGGGGTAGCATCAGGGAACGCCTCGCACAGGGACGGCAGTAACTCTTACTGCTGGGTGCACAGGGACCTACAGACATTCTCCATGTAGTCCCTGCCCCCTTACCTCTCTCTTCGTCGTGGGGTGCAGAAGGGTGGCCACACTTCCCTGGGGACGCCTCAGGTCAGTCGCCCCAACTGCAGTGCCATTAAGGGACCGCCAGCTCCCTGGTGAAGCCTCAGGGACCTGCCTCCCTTTTCTTCTTAGATGGGGTGCACAGGGGTCATAGGCGTAATCCCCAGAGTTCCCTGTCCCCCTCACACTCCGCTGTGGGTACAGGAGGGTGGCCACACTTCCCTGGGGACGCCTCAGGTCAGTCGCCCCTGCTGCAGTGCCATTAATAGGCAGCCAGCTCCCTGGTGAAGCCTCAGGAACCGGCCCCTATTTTCTTCTTGGTAATGTAGATGGGTGCACAAAGGTCCCTATACAATCATAGAGCAGCCTCTGTCCCCTTGAAGTGCATGTAAAGACATACGCTCCCTGGTGCATAGCCACCAGGAATAGTCCCACAGCAAGGTCTTCTTCCTTAGGGTAACCCCCTCCCTGGGGGAGCTTCAAGGAGGGATTCCCTCACGGCAGAGTCTATGGCTGCTGTTCTGTGCTGCATACAAAGTCTTTGAAACTGCTGCATGGTCCTCTGTCGTTGAAAACCTGTCCCGTTGAAAAACCTGTCCTGTCCTGGGGAGCAGTCCTCATCTCAGCAGCGCCTCCAATTGTAACCCTTCTATGGTACCCCACCCGACATGAGATTGGGGGGTACACTCCTTCTGGTCACTCTGAGTGGTCTGGGTGCTGTGACCTGCTGATAAACAGGAGGGCTGAGGGCTCCGCGGTGTTGTGGGGAGAACCAGAACAGGGACAGGAGGTGGTGTGAGACAGGTAACCTTGCTCTCTTTGGGTGGTGCAGTACCTCCAGCCAGTAGGGATCCCCTGGGGTCTCCAGAGGAGAGACCCCCACTGACACTCCATTCTCCTCACACCAGGAACAGTGATACACACACAGCAGCTTCGTTCTGTGGTTCTTTATTCAGAGCAGCATACACAGCATACAGCAGAACATCATAGGCCTGATCTTGCTCTCTGCATTTCTGCTCATGGCAGCTTAACTTCCCCCCCCCCCTTCTTACTCAGGTGGGGCAAGAGGGGGAGAACGATTCTCTGTCCCCTCTCTTCAATCTCTTCTCTCCTACTCCTACTAACTAACTGACATACTATATTTTTGGAGACATGTCTCAATTTTAATATCCTCAGGGAGTGTCTCTAACTTTGAATCATTACAACTCAAAGCTGGATACCGATTGGCTCACACACACATCAAGGGGTGTTCCAACCCATATCCACCCTTTGGATTAACATGCTCAAAGGTTGCTTAGGCCCGCCTCTGAATATTGCTACAATACTTCAGAGCTGAAACTCACAAACAGGCCAACTGAAGGAATTAACCTTTCCACTGCCTGTTCTAACAGGACTGACAGAGGAAAGGCCCAGAATTAGCAATAGTTGCCGAAGGCCAGGCTATATATATGTAGCCATGCATAATAATGACTGCATACATCTTCCCTGTTGGCAGTAAGTCCTGGTAAGTACAGGCATGCCAACAGTAGTTATGGAGGTTTTCCCTCACACCCTGGTGTGGTGCCCTGTGTAAGGAAGGGAGTGGCTGTATGCTCTGAGTCCCTGGATAGTGACCTCAGAGATGCGCCTGCCCCCTGAGGTATAAAGGGCACAACACTGTCAGTTAGTGTTGTTGCAAAGTTGGCAGAGAAGCATCTGGTAGAATGTATCTTCCTGCATAAGGGATTGGAGGAATACTTTTGTGACCCTAGTGCTGTAACTAGCGGTAGCAGAGTGACCAATCAAGTCTGTCTAAGCCACACTGTGTCCAGGGACCTGGCGCAGTGGTGATCTCCCTAGGAGAAAGGGAATCCCACTTCAATACGGGAGGGCGTACCTGGCGAAGGGACAGCACGGAGAGATGTGCGGCTAGAGCCGGCAGCTGCATGGGGCAGTCTGCTACATCCAAAACTATAATAAAGATGTCTTGTTCAAAGAAACCCCCACTGTGTGAGTGTGAGATTACTCAACAGTGGCAGTCACCACCGAGAAGGAGTTCCTCACCAGGACCATCTCCCTGTGGAAGCATAGATCCTGATGAGGTGGAGGCGCTGCACGTGAAGTAAGTTGGACTCGTACCCACTACCTCAGATACCTGTCCTGATGATATCCTCTATAACACCAAGCGGGAGACTCAGGAGTCCTGTTACTTGCAGGTGCACCACCACACACGACCTTGTAATGGGGACCGGTTAGACCACACGGGCCAATGTGAGATTGGGTGGGTCAAACAAAGGGGGTCCAGCCGTTACAATTGGAGGCGCTGCTGAGATACCTGTTAACAGGACAGGCTTTTGCTAGGCACACATTAGGAAACAGGGAGAGTGTCTGCTGCCACTTTGTGCTGCGTGGGACGGAGCCTGGGGTAGTCAGGGAGATGCTGGAGCTGCATGCCGCAAAGACGCCTTGGGATCCGTTAGGGGTTAGTGAGTCTGGAGCAGGGGGCTATTGCTGTTCTAGTCGCCTTGAGGTAGCGCTAGCGGGGGACGCCTGAAGGGGTAAACTGGTAACTTAGGGCAGGAATTCTGGAAGGGTCCGCACTAGGCTAGCCAAAAGTAGGTCGACGCCCAAGGTACTGCATGGAAGAGCCAGAGTACTCTAGTCTCCATTCCAGATCACTTACCAAGGAGCACAGACTGGAGGAACGTGTTACAGTAGACACAGAAAGAGTGAGCCTAGCCTGAGGTAGTGCAAACACGAGTCAGATCTACGTTAGGTACACAAGGTGGTGCACAAGGCATGTTTATTGTACGGATGTGGTAGCTGCCTCGCAGAGTGGAGCTCCATGTACAGGAAATCGGTGTTCAACGATCAAGAGAGACCTGTCAGAATGGAGGATCTGCACAGAGCAGAAGGTCCAGGACGGCAGGGAGAGAGAACCGTCAGAATGGAGGATCTGCACAGAGTAGAAGGTCCAGGATGGCGGGGAGAGAGAACCACAAGAATGGAGGATCTGCACAGAGCAGAAGGTCCAGGATTGCGGTCAGAGGAAGAACACGCATATGAACTGTGAGTGGACGAAGAACAAGCTACAGGAGAGACTTTTGTGAGTTTGTTGTGGAATGGCGTGAAAGCCGTGGCTGAGCCGTGTTTATCGTGTTTTTGTTCTCGGGATGATACCCCTGAGAATAATGAGCATGACAGTGTGATCCGATGGGAGGAACGAAATGGACTTTGTTATACCCCAATTAACAAACAGCCAGACGCTGCCTTCAATGGGAAAAAGGACAATACTTACCAAGATGGCGGTTCCCGCGTTCCTGGGACACCGCGTGGGCATGCTGCAGAAAGTCTTGCAACTTTGCAGTTTGCTAATTGTTGGCCAGGATTGGCGCCAACGAGAAAACTCCACCCCGATGGGGAGTTTGGCGCGAAAGCTGGAGCCGCGCCCTCAGGGACTATGACTCACTCCGCACCTGTGCTGGGTCAGCCTACAAGTCTACGAGACATCCCCCTAGTTTCAACCAGGGGGAGTGGTTTGCGGTTCCACCGGATGTCGACAGAGAAAGTGGGAGGAGGGGTTGCTACATCAGCCCATGCCTTTCAGTTGCGAAGAGCCATTGACCAGTATAGACCTCTGAGACGAGTGCCTCCGCTGGTAAAGATGGCTGAAGCTGCTGATAAAGTGGACCAGAGTCCGGTAATCTCCACTCACCCCTATTCGGCTCCAGGAGGCTTCCTGGTAATCCGTGTGGAGGGTGTGGAGACTGTGGCGTGTCTTTGCCTGCAGTGCAGACTGCCGGGCGGAGCCGTGGGCAGCGAGGCCCGATGCCCCCACTGTGGACTGCAGTACATGTGGCCCATGACCACGTTTGTACCGGTGCAAGCTGTGGGAGTGACCGGAAATGTCCCGATGCCGATAGAGGAGCAGCCGGGAGCCCTCTGGAACAAGAGTGCAAGTCCCGCGGAGTCGGAGTCAGGTCTGGTGCTTCCGACGGAGAAACCCAGCCATCGGAGAGTTGATCACCGAGGAGCCCATCGCCGGTCTCCTACTGGGATGCCTCGGCCGAATTGCAAGTTTGAATCCTCGGACGAGGAGTGTGCTAGGCTGGCGAGTAAGACAGTCATAAGAAGAGACTGTCATACCATTGGTACGCCATGGAGGGATGCCATTCCTCGTGGTGTGGAGACACAGAGTCGAGTGTCTCCAGTACCGCGACCACCCGATCGCCGGAGTCCCACTGCCGTGGTGACTAGTGGATCGGACGGAGGTCGATCCACCCCGACCCTGCGAGTTACTAAGATGACACCGTGCCTGTCGCAGACCCAAGGGGTGGAGGAGCAGGAAGAGCGAGTCCAGAGCCAGACTGGATCGCGCAGCAGACGGGCGTTGCCGGATGTCCTCGTGGAGGAAGAGATCCCGATTGGGGATCCAACCCAAGATGGCGTCGCAGCACGTGCGTGTGCGGAGGTGGTTCCGGATGACCAGAGCGGCATCGAGTGAGAGATGGTGGCGCCTCTGCGGTCGAGCAGCGGAAGACGATCTCCTACTACCAGGGGGAACGGGCGTTCGAGTTGCAGAACAAGAAGCCCAGCTGCTGGAGACAAAAACGGACTTTGTGGCGACGTTAAGGCAGGTATCGCTGGAGAGCAGGTCGTAACCCTGTCAATGCCTACTGTTCGGTCCCGTCCCCAAACCCCGTCCACACCAAAGGTTAGCCCCAAGGCCCTAGCTAAAGCCCCTGTCCCCGTCACTATTTTATTTGGGTCCAGTTCCAGCTTAGGGTTGTCCGGGGAGTCACGGGGTCCTTCCGATGATCGGACTGGAAGCCTGGACTTGGGAACTTCGGATGATGGGTCGGAGGGAGGAGGGAGGATGTCCCGACAAGTGTCGGTATCCAGTGATTGCCCTAGTGTGCTAAGCATTACCGTTAGAAACACCTCACAGTATAAAGGAGTTGTCGAGCGATCTGAGGGTACGTCCGGGGTATCTTCTGGTGGGCCTGATGAGGAGTCCATAGAGGAGTCTATAGACCCTAGCTCCGAAGAACGGAAGGAGACTAGGTGGTGGGCCCCGTTGTACGAGGGGTATGTAGCCTGGTTCGACCGCACCCGATTTATCCTAGAAAGGGAGGGGGTGGTTGATCACTGGTGGGCTGCCGGTGACTTTGACGACGAGGCATACCTTAGGGCCCTAAGGGTAAGGTGGGATCGTATCCAGGCAGGCCTTATTATCCCTAAGGGGTCCGCAGGGTTGGATGACCCGGTAGAGACCGATGAGCCCTTGTCTTGGGTGTTGCCCGGGGCGGCTGGCGAAAGTAAGCTAACCAGGGCTTGCCGAGCTGAACGGGTTATCGCGGCAAAATACAGGAAGTCACATGGGCTTGATTACCCGTATGTCCCGGAACCTCTAATGAGAGAGATAGAGGAGAATAGGGAGAGATGGCTTAAAAATGATATCCAACACTATATCGTAGAGAAAGGGGGAGCCATTAAAGGGATGCAGGCCGAGCAGAGGGTGTCCTAGCTTATGCGGGTCTGGAAAATAGGACGCAGTGTGTACATGCACAAAGTGGTGTATTACAATGAGCGAGGGATACCACGGGAATACAGCGTGACTGTGCATGGGCGGGAGGTGAAGAAGCCAGATCCTCGACATTATTATTGATTAACAAATTAGAGTGGTCTGCTTTTTCTTTAGCGCTCCCTGCTGGTCAGGAGTGAGATGGGCTTGCATTATTATGTCAATATGATGATGTTTGCCATGTTATTTGTGTGTTCTTTTGCAGTGTTTCCTGGCGCCAGGTACACCAAATTTAGGTCCCAGCCGGGACGGTGGGTATTAACCAGGGGGAGTATGTAGCCATACATAATAATGACTGCATACATCTTCCCTGTTGGCAGTAAGTCCTGGTAAGTACAGGCATGCCAACAGTAGTTATGGAGGTTTTCCCTCACACCCTGGTGTGGTGCCCTGTGTAAGGAAGGGAGTGGCTGTATGCTCTGAGTCCCTGGATAGTGACCTCAGAGATGCGCCTGCCCCCTGAGGTATAAAGGGCACAACACTGTCAGTTAGTGTTGTTGCAAGGTTGGCAGAGAAGCATCTGGTAGAATGTATCTTCCTGCATAAGGGATTGGAGGAATACTTTTGTGACCCTAGTGCTGTAACTAGCGGTAGCAGAGTGACCAATCAAGTCTGTCTAAGCCACACTGTGTCCAGGGACCTGGCGCAGTGGTGATCTCCCTAGGAGAAAGGGAATCCCACTTCAATACGGGAGGGCGTACCTGGCGAAGGGACAGCACGGAGAGATGTGCGGCTAGAGCCGGCAGCTGCATGGGGCAGTCTGCTACATCCAAAACTATAATAAAGATGTCTTGTTCAAAGAAATCCCCACTGTGTGAGTGTGAGATTACTCAACAGTGGCAGTCACCACCGAGAAGGAGTTCCTCACCAGGACCATCTCCCTGCGGAAGCATAGATCCTGATGAGGTGGAGGCGCTGCACGTGAAGTAAGTTGGACTCGTACCCACTACCTCAGATACCTGTCCTGATGATATCCTCTATAACACCAAGCGGGAGACTCAGGAGTCCTGTTACTTGCAGGTGCACCACCACACACGACCTTGTAATGGGGACCGGTTAGACCACACGGGCCAATGTGAGATTGGGTGGGTCAAACAAAGGGGGTCCAGCCGTTACATATATGAAAAAAAGAAAAGAAAAAACAGGCGCACACCTAGTGCATTAACATAATAAAAATTGTATTACAAGGAACATAAAATCTGACAAATGCCCACTCACAAGGTAAAAGCAATAAAATAGCGTGTATGAGGTTGGCTCTCATTTGCCGTTGACTCGCTCCTCTCTGTGTAGCTCCAAGTCCTGGCGTTGTCACGTGACTTCCCTCGTGTAGCCGGTCAGCCGGTGCAGGATGTACCCCTGAAGAAGTCACTATCCGTGACGAAACGCGTAGGGCGTGACTAGCTTGAGACCGCCATTTGCCCACGAGCATCGAGGCCTGCTGCCTCCAGAGACTCTTCCTTCGGTGTGTATCAGACGGCTCCGATACAGCACAACCATAGAGGACCTGGAGGACCTTTGCCGTCCAGAGGGTCCCTTCCCAGCCGAAGACTGCATGTGAGCTTCCGCTTCTGGTTCACCGGCTACACGAGGGAAGTCACGTGACAACGCCAGGACTTGGAGCTACACAGAGAGGAGCGAGTCAACGGCAAATGAGAGCCAATCTCATACACGCTATTTTATTGCTTTATCCTTGTGAGTGGGCATTTGTCAGATTTTATGTTCCTTGTAATACAATTTTTATTATGTTAATGCACTAGGTGTGCGCCTGTTTTTTCTTTTCTTTTTTTCAGATATGGTCAGAGACTGGTGATCCCTTTAAAACGGGCAGCAAGAACCTGGTGCTTTTATCATTGGAACAGGACTTTTAAATATTGAAGGTTTTTTTGTATTTTTTCATTTTTTACTTTTTCACTTTTTTAATATTTTGTGTTATTAAACTGTTAGTCGTCTAAACCTATAGAGGTTTTTTTAATTTAGTTATAAATAGTGAATTAGTCTATATTGCATTGCATTTTTTAGTCTTTATCAATGTGTATCAGTTTTATACTAGTCACCCCACCAAGCACTTTATATGATTAGCTCAACTGGTTCTTATATACTAATTAGTTATATATAGAGGCGCAACTTCATTCCTTTGTTTGTTTTGTTATATATATATATATATATATATATATATATATATATATATATATATATACACCATACTTAGTTAAGTTATTTTTTTTACCCACCATAACTTAACTAGATAGATAGATAGATAGATAGATAGATAGATAGATAGATAGATAGATAGATAGATAGATAGATAGATAGATAGATAGATAGTGACGAAGTTGAGACATTAGGGGGTCTGGCATAACAACATAACAGCATTTAGGATGAAGCCATTTTGTGTGAATATTTCAATCAGCCATCTTGTCTTGTCTTTGTGAGTCTTAATTTCTGTGTTTCATTTCTGTATAAACAAATGTTTGAAGCAGAGAAGGGAATATTTTCGCTCCTAGCTGAATTTATTGACCCTTCCTCATCCAATCAGCTTCAAATTAAAAGTGTAAACAGGCTAGATATTATGAGAAAGCCTCGTTAGTAGTCTAAGATAAACTGTTTCTCACACAGTGTGCCAAGTGGCAGAACTGACATCACATTTAACCCCATAATGATTTTTAGCTGACAGACAGTTATCCAGTATTGTTATGTATTACAAAATGACATCAGCTTTAGTATTGTTATGTATTACAAAATGAGGTAATATTTAATGACGCACAAGCCCCCATTGAGGGAGGACACTTTTTAGGATTTAGGGTATAAATATATGGCATACCATGTTTATTTTTTAGAGAGCTTTTGTTTTGAAGCTGTCTCCGTTGTGCACTTGACTTGAATAAATTCACGTGTTATTCTGTTTCAAAATAACCTCAGACTGTGTTTCTTATTTACGCTTTTCACAATAGATAGATAGATAGATAGATATACATACAGTGTGTATATCGTCTTCATATTGATGGGAATAGTATATTAAAAACCACAGGAAATATTTTACAAAATAGACTGTAATAGTAATATGTGAACTATCTACAATGTGTTTTAATCAAAGTAAATTGAAAAAGTGAATAAAATGTTTGAAAAAAAAAAAAAGCACTGAACAGTTCTGCGGCGATTTGTCCCCCACCACGCCCGCTAAGACCGCAAACACCTCTAACCAATTAACGAACGTCTTGGGTACCTGCTTTTCTCCCTTCTCTTCATTCTTACTATTCTCTTTTTTTCCCACTTTTTCCAATAATTCCTTATAACCCGGAAACACCTCCACATATTCACTCGCCCACACTCTCAATAGGGTTGTTAACCCTAACAAACACTTTCTTAATAGAAGACAACACCTCCACCAACCCTATCCCTACATCCCCTCCACCCTACCTCTCCCCCCCCCCCCCCCGCCTCCCTCTGAACCGACCTCCACACATACTTTTACTTGCACCTAGAAGATCGGGCACAAGCCCAGCCACCGCTGGCTCTGCCGTTATGCCACTCTGCTGTCCCCTGCTCTCTCCGACATCCTGCAGGAACCCTACGCTCCCAACTGGTGGGCCTCTCAAGGCCCTCTGCTGCAGCCAACACTTGTCCCTGTCTGCCCTTTGCCCCAGGGCTTTGCTCCATTTCTGTTGACCCCCAGAACTCTCCACACATGAAACCAACCCCAGAGTGCCAGTGAGCTTAAGACCCCTCTCTCCTTCCCTCAGCCTGCCATAGCGATCCAACAGGCTGCTTCTCTCTTCTGGAGGCCTGAGACCTCTACCGGCTCATGGAGACTCCAATCCATCTCCTCCCATGAGGTCTTCTTTACTGCAGACTTCCCTCATGCAGTATCTCTGGCCCTCATGCTGTTACTGGGGCTTAGATGCCCTGGGGGGCAGGACCCCCAGCGCACCTGCCTCTCCTCACTCCCCGCCTGTATCGGGGTCTCTGGGGCTGCACGCTGCATTTAGATTGTCATTACTGATCGCTAACAGATGTTGCAGATTAGTGAATAACCCCAAAGTTAGAACTCTGATAGCTGGGATCCTTTCCTACATGTAAAAGTACTTCCCTTACTCTAGAAGACACTATACAGAATAATGCTCAGTCATCATATTGCACTTAATGTGTAATTATTGATTACTTGCATTACCAATACAAAACAGTAGTAACATATTCATTGATCATTCTTTGATAAACAACCTACATAAAGGCTAGAGATTTTTCAAAGACTCCTGGCTGCAAAACTGGGTCAAAAATACTGCATCCGATTTATCAGCATAAAATTTATTTAAATGGGAAACATTTTAACATAAATTTGGTGCAGTTTTATAGTTGGGAGACATTTATAAATAATCTCCTTTATGCCCTTGTTAATA